>NC_066577.1:4805347-4820347 GCF_024679095.1 Eriocheir sinensis
CGACCATCTGGCGCGTTGGATGTAGTCCCGGGATACGCCTTTGCAACGGCTCCCGGATTTTCTTTTCACTAAATGTCAATGTTCTCGTGCTTTAACTCTTATTTTCTTTTCTTTTCTTCTCTTCTTAAATCAGATCAGATGTAGTCCCGGTATATGCCTTTGCAATGGCTCCCGGATATTCCTTTCACTCAATGCCAATGTTCTCGTTCTGTAACTCTTATTTTCTTTTCCAATATTCACTTCACATCTAGTTTGTTTGTTTTTCACTGGTTTTGCACTTGTGTTTCAATGATTCTGAGGTCCATAGCAAAATAACAAGAGAGCCCTACAATTGTATCTCTCTAGTTTCATGGCGCCACCTCCACATGTATTACTAGTCTTATAATCACATTCCGTCCTGCCTGGGGGTTAGGATGGCATGCTCCTCCCTTCTCCCTTATTTACCTACAACAATAAATTATCAAACAATCAGAGAGGAGCTGTCCCGAGGGTGAGACGGGCTGTCGGTGCGCGCCAAAAAGTGAACAGCACGAGACGAGTGGCGGAGTCTGTCCCTCACCGCCCCCGCCCGCACGCCCTCACGCCCGCCGCCCACCCCGACACAAGGTAAGCTGACCAGACCTGTGGGATTGTTATATTGTCTAAACCCGGGCATGTGTGTGTGTGTGTGTATGTGTGTGTTCGGCTGGTCCTTCACATCCACCCCGAACTCCTTGGTATTGTAAGACACTCGCTTTTAACATCATCTATTTCTAAAGGTCAAAGAAGGGGTCAGTTGGGTTCTAATGAGTGTTTCTTTAGGTTCACGGTACAGAGGAAGGGTCACACTACCACCAGGGTCATAAAACTACTCCTGGAAATGCCCACAACTCTTACGAAAGCCTTGTCAAATACGTGTTCTTGGGCGGTGGGATGTGAAGACACTCGCTTGTAACATCAACTATTTCTAAAGGTCAAAGAAGGGGTTAGTCGGGTTCTAATGAGTGTTTCTTTAGGTTCACGGTACAGAAGAAGGGTCACACTACCTCCAGGGCCATAAAACTACTCCTGGAAATGCCCACACCTCTTACGAAAGCCTTGTCAAATACGTGTTCTTGGGCGGTGGGATGTGAAGACACTCGCTTCTAACATCATCTATTTCTAAAGGTCAAAGAAGGGGTCAGTCGGGTTCTAATGTGTGTTTCTTTAGGTTCACGGTACAGAGGAAGGGTCAGACTACCTCCAGGGTCATAAAACTACTCCTGGAAATGCCCACAACTCTTACGAAAGCCTTGTCAAATGTGTGTTTCTTTAGGTTCACGGCACAGAAGAAAGGTCACACTACCACCAGGGTCATCAAACTACTCCTGGAAATGCCCACAACTCCTACGAAAGCCTTGTCAAATACGTGTTCTTGGGCGGTGGGATGTGAAGACACTTGCTTTTAACATCAAATATTTCTAAAGGTCAAAGAAGGGGTCAGTCGGGTTCTAATGAGTGTTTCTTTAGGTTCACGGTACAGAAGAAGGGTTAGACTACCTCCAGGGTCATAAAACTTCTCCTGGAAATGCCCACAACTCTTACGAAAGCCTTGTCAAATACGTGTTCTTGGGCGGTGGGATGTGAAGACACTCGCTTCTGACATCAACTATTTCTAAAGGTCAAAGAAGGGGTCAGTCGCGTTTTAATGAGTGTTTCTTTAGGTTCACGGTACAGAGGAAGGGTCACACTACTACCAGGGTCATAAAACTACACCTGGAAATGCCCCAAAAGTCCTAGGAAAGCCTTGTCAAATAGGCGAACTTAGGCGACAAAATGTTTAGTAATATGGGCCAAGGTGAGCTGACCAGTCCTGTGGGTTGGTTATACTCCCTAAACCTGAGTGTGTGTGTGTTTTATTAAGCAGCATAAAAATATTTGGAAAGCTTTATATATATTGTATACATTAGTTTAAAACACATTTAGGAGTGTTTTTACAGCATATTGCATCATCTCTCACTTGGTTACAATGTGTTTCAACCTGTCAAGCAGCCCAGTAGCCACCGACCAGGATTGTGTCATCTCTCTCAGGCTCTGTCCTGTTCCTCTCACGTCATGTTAGGACATAGCCGGACTTGTGCCACTGTGTTGTAGTTTGACTGTTTGGGTGTTACAGGCCAGCCACTCATTCCTGAGCTAACAGCAAGAGCGTAGAGATGTCACTGACCACAAGGATTAATGTGTCTGGCAGGAGGAGTGATCCAGTGAGGGAACATTTTAACAGAATTCCTTCAAAGTCTGGGAAAGCAAGGACAGCTGTTTGCAAACACTGTAAAATGGAGTTACAAGGAATAGTAGCAAGACTGAAAACAACCAAATTTATTGTCATAAGAATTAAAAACATTATTTTTTAAAGATTTTGAGTTTCAGTTTCAAAGAATTTTTATGAACTACTTTCTAAGAAGTGTATCGTTATTTTTCAAAGACTGCTTTTATAGTGTAAATTCAATGTGCTTTTGTTTTAAATACAGGACATAATGTTTTTTTTAATTCATTACTTCAGGAATTAAGTACAGTTCATTATAAGTAAACCTCTTTGATTTCCTTTTTTAATAGCATGTGGAATTTTTTGTTATAGTGTATTGTAAAAGGAAGTGTTTTAATATTCTGCTCCTCAGAAATAAGTACAGTTCATTACAAGTAAATGAGTTAATTTTTTAATGGAATGTGGAAATTTTTGTTGTATTGTAAAAGGAAGCTTTTAGTGTTCTGTTCCTCAGGAATATATAAAGCAGGTGTAAGTATGTGTTTGTTTTTATAGTTTTCCTTTACATTCCATGTTGGTTTGGGCAGAAGTTAATATTGATTTAAATCAATGATTTAAAAAAAATCATTTGATTTAAATCTTGATATAAATCAGTGATTTAAATCAGCCAACCCTGGTTATACTCCCAAACTTGAGCGTGTCTTGTGGTGGTGTGTGGGGTAATATTCACGCAAGGGCAGCCTCCTCTGGCGAAGGTATCCATAATACTAACAACATGGATTCTTTTTAGCCCCTGAATGCAGTGTAGCAAGAAGTGACTTTTGGAAAATAGAAGAGGGCAAAGTCCCACATATGAAGTATATTTTGTGTCCATATTACTCACTGCCGTATTGCTTTTCTGTCACAAATGGAACGTCTGGGACCATTTTCCATAACATAAAGCTAGATTTGGTTAGTTTAAATTTATTCGGCATGCAGTGTGGGGTGGCGGAAAAATACACAGTGCAGGACGGGACATGGCGGCGGTGGTCCAGCCAATGTTGCGAGAAATACCTCCTCAGAAAAAGTCGCTCTGCTGTTTAATACTTGGGAACATTTGAAGCATGCACGCTGGAGGAATACACAGCAGGAAAAACATAATCTTGCCTGGTTTTGTTCTAGTTTGTCCACTTGTGATCTTTGTGAGTGGAGAGTGAAATCTAGAAACAGTAAGCAAGTTGAACCTCCCTGCGAGCTATTTTGTGGTTGTGGCGGCTGGGGTGGCGGGTGCAGAACAGGCATTAACCTGGTGGTGGTAGCAGCGGGGATCATGTTTCTTAATGGTCCCTCTAAGTGAGAAAAATGAGAAAAAATCACCCCTCACACAAACCATTTCATAATACATATCAAAGCATTTGTGATCAGATTATGCGTCATCTATTTTTTGGGGGTTATATCATGGTACAAATTTGGCCCGTCGCTGCTGCACGGTAAAGCCACAAATTTGGCCCATCGCTGCTACACGGTAAAGCCACAAATTTGGCCTGTCGCTGCTACACGGTAAAGCCACAAATTTGGCCCGTCGCTGCTACACGGTAAAGCCACAAATTTGGCCCGTCGTTGCTACACAGTAAAGCCACAAATTTGGCCCGTTCGCTGCTACACGGTAAAGCCACAAATTTGGCCCGTCGCTGCTACACGGTAAAGCCACAAATGTGGCCTTTCGCTGCTACGGTAGTAAAGCCACAATTTGGCCTGTCGCTGCTATACACGGTAAAGCCACAAATTTGGCCCATCTGCTACACGGTAAAGCCACAAATTTGGCCCGTCGCTGCTACACGGTAAAGCCACAAATTTGGCCCGTCGCTGCTACACGGTAAAGCCACAAATTTGGCCCGTCGCTGCTACACGGTAAAGCCACAAATTTGGCCCGTCGCTGCTACATGGTAAAGCCACAAATTTGGCCCATCGCTGCTACACGGTAAAGCCACAAATTTGGCCCATCGCTGCTACTGGGTTAAAAAGTCAATCATTTAGCGAGTTCAGAAGAAAAATACTACCTCCATAATAAACAGCATCATATTTTGTCCAGAAATAAGCAGTCAACATCTCAGAATTAGTAGGCTACCCTCTTCTGAATAACCCCTGAGTTTCCGCCCCTACACTCAACTGGTGAGGGAGTGAGGTGCTCTTCCCCCTTGGAGTGGGTGGGTGTGGGTCGGGGCTCATCAGGGATCCCCGGCAGAAACAGGTCTAATTTTCTCTTGAAGTTCTCTGCTGCAGTTAAAAATGTCTCTGATGTCCCTCGGCAGGCAGAAATAGTACGGTTTCCAGTAATTAGGTTTTGGTTTTATATGGATTGTCATGGAAGATATTTTAGGGTTTTTAAATTTCCTGCTTGTCGGGAAATTCATAAATCCTAAAAAAATCTTCTTTGAAAATCCACATCAAACCAAAACTGAACTATTGGAAACTATACTATTTGAGGGTCAACTGTATTCACGAGAGGGTCTACAGCACCGTTGCCAGATTGTCGTACTCAGAGCCTAGGATTTACTGGTTTCTGACGCCTAACTATTGCCAAGAAACATCAGGAATTAACTATTTTAACGATAATTATAAGTGAATCTCCTTATTGGGGTCCACGAGACAGTTTTTGGGTCGGAAGTCGGTAAACATAAGACGCTGAGTATGACAATCTGGCAACTTTGGTCTACAGCCTCCTCTGGCGAAGGTAACATCTACAACTTGGATTCTTTTATGGTCCCTGAGTGCAGCGCAGTGACTAGTGACTTTCGGAAAATAGAAAGGGTTCGAGGGGGATGAAGCCCCATCGATATATTATCCTACAACGTCACCCATCTCACAGCAAACTGGATAATAAGCATTGTGGAGATGGGACAGCATGAGACTAGTACAGCTCTTTTCCTGTATTTCACAACTAGGTAAATACACACACACACACACACACACACACACACACATACTCAAATATAAATAGTCATCCCTGAAATAGTACCCCCAATTAGTGCCCCCCTTAGAAACACTCCTGGGCTGTGTTTGCGAGAGGGAATCAGGACACTAGGGGCCATATTACTAAGCAAACAGAACTATCACCTTGGTGCTATATGAAGTACTTTGTGTCCTCCCATAATTCACAAAAATGAGGAACAATGAGCACTTTGACCCTCACGTGACTATGAGGAAAGAGGCCTCTGCCAGCACCACCATATTAAAACTCTTGCATTGTGAAACGTCATGACCCATAAGTATAAAAAAATAAATCAAACACACACAACTCCCCTTCCCCCACACTAAGGGTCATATTACAAAACATTTTGGCACTCAAGAACACCTATTTGACAAGGCTTTCGTTGGAGTTGAGGGCATTTCTAGATGTAGTTTTATGACCCTGGTGGTAGTGTGACCCTTCTTCTGTACCGTGAACCTGAAGAAACACTCATTTGACAAGGCTTTCGTAGGAGTTGAGGGCACTTCTAGATGTAGTTTTATGACCCTGGTGGTAGTGTGACCCTTCCTCTGTACCGTGAACCTGAAGAAACACTCATTTGACAAGGCTTTCGTAGGAGTTGAGGGCATTTCTAGATGTAGTTTTATGACCCTGGTGGTGGTCTGACCCTTCTTCTGTACCGTGAACCTGAAGAAACACTCATTTGACAAGGCTTTCGTAGGAGTTGAGGGCATTTCCAGACGTAGTTTTATGACCCTGGTGGTAGTCTGACCCTTCCTCTGTACCGTGAACCTGAAGAAACACTCCTTAGAACCTGACTGACCCCTTCTTTGACCTTTACTAATAGGTGGTGTAAGAGGCAAAAGTCTTATAATCCCAACCTAAGTCTTTCCACTCCTGTTCCAGATGGCAGAAGTTGACCAGCAGTTCCCCCAGCAGTCCCTTCCCCTCCCCCACACCACCACCACCACCGCCACCACCGAGGACTTAGGTAAGTACGCACATTTCCCTGAACATCAACGCGGCACTAATAGGATTTTAAGTCACGCCGTTGTTGCTCTTAAGGCAGCTTTTGATCGTTACCAATGGATGTTATCGCTGCTATGGTATTTCCACGTCAAACTGGGCGATGGGGTAGTGGGGGCGTCGGAGTTAGCCTAGCCCCGCACCTTGCCACACACTCAACACCTCTTGCTTCCTCCGCAGCCCCCACTACCCCATAGGCCAGTTTCACGTGGAAAACTATTGCATCGATCGCCGCCATTGGTAACGATGAAAACAAACAAAATGACTGTGAAAGTGACCCTTAATCTCCCAGTGAAGCGTTTTCCTTGTGTGCCAGAGCAGTTAACTCCCCTTCTCCTACAGCCAGCATTCTGCCTCTTAGATTCTGCCGCCCTGTTGCCTCCCTTTCCATCCTCTAGTGATATGTTCATGCTGACTGCTCCCCTGAACTTGCCGACTTTTTTAACTCATTCCTATTCTGTCCAAATCCCTTATGCAAGAGTTAACCAGCAGCTTCATTCTTTCATCCCTGTGCTGTCCAAATCCCTTATCCAAGAGTTAACCAGCAGCTTCATTCTTTCATCCCTGTGCTGTCCAAATCCCTTATGCAAGAGTTAACCAGCAGCTTCATTCTTTCATCCCTGTGCTGTCCAAATCCCTTATCCAAGAGTTAACCAGCAGCTTCATTCTTTCATCCCTGTGCTGTCCAAATCCCTTATGCAAGAGTTAACCAGCAGCTTCATTCTTTCATCCCTGTGCTGTCCAAATCCCTTATGCAAGAGTTAACCAGCAGCTTCATTCTTTCATCCCTGTGCTGTCCAAATCCCTTATGCAAGAGTTAACCAGCAGCTTCACTCTTTCATCCCTGTGCTGTCCAAATCCCTTATGCAAGAGTTAACCAGCAGCTTCATTCTTTCATCCCTGTGCTGTCCAAATCCCTTATGCAAGAGTTAACCAGCAGCTTCACTCTTTCATCCCTGTGCTGTCCAAATCCCTTATGCAAGAGTTAACCAGCATCTTCATTCTTTCATCCCTGTGCTGTCCAAATCCCTTATGCAAGAGTTAACCAGCATCTTCACTCTTTCATCCCTGTGCTGTCCAAATCCCTTATGCAAGAGTTAACCAGCAGCTTAATTCTTTCATCCCTGTGCTGTCCAAATCCCTTATGCAAGAGTTAACCAGCAGCTTCATTCTTTCATCCCTGTGCTGTCCAAATCCCATATGCAAGAGTTAACCAGCAGCTTCACTCTTTCATCCCTGTGCTGTCCAAATCCCTTATGCAAGAGTTAACCAGCAGCTTCATTCTTTCATCCCCTCCGCTGGTAAACTCGGGAACAACCTTTCTTCGTCTGTACCACCTCCTGCGTGTGACCTGACCTGACCTCCTCCGATAGTGACCTCTCCTCTGGGCTCACGTAAAGGAAAATAAGGATGATAAATGAGAAGACAAAGAAGAAGAAGAAGAAGAAGAAGAAGAAGAAGTTACAGGCCCCATTGTTTCCTTCCTTCCTCCTGTCTCTCCTCTCCTCCAGTCTCTCCACAGTTTTCTCTCCACCTACAGCAAGAATGGAGGAAAGATCTGCCAGGGCGTGGAGGGAAAGGAGGGGGAGTGGAGAGAAGAGCTAGGGATGGAGGAGGAAGAGGAGGGATAGAGAGAGAAATTGTTAGGATGGAGGAAAGAAAAAAGGATTAGGGAGAGAAGGAATGGAGGAAAGAGAAGGGAAGGGAGAGTGTGTGTGTGTGTGTGTGTGTGTTCCTCCTCCTCCTCATCTCCAAGTTCTCTCCCTCTTTCTTCCCTCCCAAATTCTTCTCTCCACTCCTCCTTCCTCCCCCTCCTTCCTTCCCTCTCAAATCCTTCCTCCTTTCTTTCTTCCCTCCCAAATCTTTCTCTCCACCCCTCCTCCTCCATCCTTCCCTCTCAAATCCTTCCTCCCTTCTTCCTCCCCTCCCAAATCTTTCTCTCCACCCCTCCTCCTCCATCCTTCCCTCTCAAATCCTTCCTCCCTTCTTCCTCCCCTCCCAAATCTTTCTCTCCACCCCTCCTCCTCCATCCTTCCCTCTCAAATCCTTCCTCCCGTCTTCCTTCCCTCCAAAATTCTTCTCTCCACTCCTCCTCCTCCTCCCTCTCCTTCCTTCCCTCTCAAATCCTTCCTCCCTTCTTCCTCCCCTCCCAAATCTTTCTCTCCACTCCTCTTCCTCCATCCTTCCCTCTCAAATCCTTCCTCCCTTCTTCCTCCCCTCCCAAATCTTTCTCTCCACTCCTCCTCCTCCATCCTTCCCTCTCAAATCCTTCCTCCCTTCTTCCTCCCCTCCCAAATCTTTCTCTCCACTCCTCCTCCTCCATCCTTCCCTCTCAAATCCTTCCTCCCTTCTTCCTCCCCTCCCAAATCTTTCTCTCCACTTCTCCTCCCTTCTCCTTCCATCCCTCTCCTTCCTGCCTTCTTTTCCATGTTCCTGCAAAATGACGCAGTATCCCCTTCCGCAGAGGACGCAGAGAGGTCTTACAGCAGCGATGAGACCTCCCGCTCCCCAGCCCGGCCCAGCAAGTCTCCAGACCTACCCGAGGAGACCAGCGGAGAGGGGCTGCCTGGGACTGATGGGGGGAAGGGACTGGGTAAGTTTGGGGCAGGGAGAGGGGGGTAGGGAGGGATGGGTAGTGTGTGTGTGTGTGTGTGTGTGTGTGTACATCTTCCTTTCCTCCCTCCATTCCAAGTCTTCTCTCCCTCCTCTCTCTTCTCTCCACTTCTCTTTTTCTCTCCATTCCCTCCTTCTCTCCACTTCTCTTTTTCTCTCCTCTCCATTTCTCTACATGTTTCCTCCTAAATCTTCCCTCCATCCCTCCCTCCTAACATTTTTCTCTCCATCCCTCCTCTTCCATCCACCTCCCTCCTCCTTTTCCTCCATCCCTCCCTCCCCTGACACATCTTTCCTCCATTCCTCCCACAGATGGAGAGAAAGCCTTGGTGAGCTCGGAGATGGAGGAGGAGGAAAGCAAGCTGGAGGCAGAGAACAGGGAGGAGGAGGAGAGACTTCGCTCCAGCCTGAGGGAGGAAAGAGAGAAGGAAAACGCTAAGGAACAGAGGTGAGAGAGAGAGAGAGAGAGAGAGAGAGAGAGAGAGAGAGAGAGAGAGAGAGAGAGAGAGAGAGAGAGAGAGAGAGAGAGAGAGAGAGTTTGTATATCTATGTATCAGCCAAGCACACATTTGACAAGGCTTTCATAGAGGTTCTTAGTATTTCCAGGGGTAGTTTTATGACCCTGGTGGTAGTGTGACCCTTCCTCTGTACCATGAACCTAAAAACACACCCAATTGACCTCTCTTTTGACCCATAAGCACACATTTGACCAGGCTTTCTTAGGAGTTGAGGGCATTTCCAGGGTTAGTTTTATGACCCTGGTGGTAGTGTGACCCTTCCGCTGTACCGTGAACCTAAAGAAACACATATTTGACAAGGCTTTCGTAGGAGTTGAGGGCATTTCCGTGAGTAGTTTTATGACCCTGGTGGTAGTGTGACCCTTCCTCTGTACCATGAACCTAAAAACACACCCAATTGACCTCTCTTTTGACCTGTAAGCACACATTTGACCAGGCTTTCTTAGGATTTCCAGGAGTAGTTTTATGACCCTGGTGGTAGTGTGACCCTTCCTCTGTACCGTGAACCTAAAGAAACACACATTTGACAAGGCTTTCGTAGGAGTTGAGGGCATTTCCATGAATAGTTTTATGACCCTGGTGGTAGTGTGACCCTTCCTCTGTACCGTGAACCTAAAGAAACACATATACAAGGCTTTCGTAGGAGTTGAGGGCATTTCCAGGGTTAGTTTTATGACCCTGGTGGTAGTGTGACCCTTCCTCTGTACCATGAACCTAAAGAAACACATATTTGACAAGGCTTTCGTAGGAGTTGAGGGCATTTCCAGGGGTAGTTTTATGACCCTGGTGGTAGTGTGACCCTTCCTCTGTACCGTGAACCTAAAGAAACACATAATTGACAAGGCTTTCGTAGGAGTTGAGGGCATTTCCAGGGCAAGTTTTATGACCCTGGTGGTAGTGTGACCCTTCCTCTTCCCCTCCTTCCCTCCTCTTCCCCTCCTTCCGTCCCTTCCCTTCCCTTCCCAATCCTCAAACACACAAAACTACTCCTGGAAATGCCCCCAAAAGCCCACTAATCATTCCTCCCCAATCCCCCACTCCATTCCCCGTTCATCCCAGTGACTCCCAACTTCCCCCAATCCACAATACACATTTCCGATACCCGACACAGCTGCTAATCCCTTTCCAATCACCAGGTACAAACGCCTTATGCATTTGCTCTCGAAGTCACAGTTCTACAGCGAGTTCCTTCTCAAGCAGATCAAGTCACAGAAGGCCGCCAGCAAGGAGAGGTAGGGATTGGGGGGTGATTGGGGGAAGGTGGAGCTGTTCAGGGAAGGGTTGGGGTTATCTAGGGAAGGCTTGGGAGGAGTGGGGAGTGATTGGGAAAGGTTTGGAGCTATTAAGGGAAGGGTTGGGGTTATCTAGGGAAGGCTTGGGAGGAGTGGGGAGTGATTGGGGAAGAGCTGGAGCTATTAAGGGAAGGATTGGGAGATTGGGGAAGAGTTGGGGTCATCTAGGGAAGGATTGGGAGGAATGGGGATTGATTGGTAAGGATTAGGGCATGATTAGGGAAGAGTAGGAGCTATTGAGGGAAGGATTGGGAGGAAGAAGATTGATTCATAAGGATTGGAACATAATTGGGGTAAAAATTGATCTATTTAGGCAAGGATTGGGACTGATTGGTAATGATTGTAACATGATTAGAGAAGAGTTGGAGCTTTTCAGGCAAGGATTGGGAGGAATAGGGACTGATTGATAAGGGATTGAATGTAGTTCAGGGAAGGATTGGGGATGATTAGGAAAAAGTTGGAGCTGTTTAGGGAGGGAGTGGAAGGAACTAGAACTGATTGGTAAGGATTGGAACATGATCTGGGGAAAGGTTGAGCTCTGTGTAAGGATTGGAAGGAATGAAGATTGATTGGTAAGGATTGGAACAGAATTGGGGTAAAATTTGAGCTATTTGGGGATGGATTGGGACTGATTGGTAAGGATTGTAACATGATTAGAGAAGAGTTGGAGCTTTTCAGGCAAGGATTGGGAGGAATAGGGATTGGATGTAGTTCAGGGAAGGATTGGGGATGATTAGGAAAAAGTTGGAGCTGTTTAGGGAGGGAGTGGAAGGAACTAGAACTGATTGGTAAGGATTGGAACATGATTTGGGGAAAGGTTGAGCTGTCTAGGTAAGGATTGGGAGGAATAGGGATTGATTGGTAAGGGATTGGAACATAATTGGGGTAAAAATGGATCTATTTAGGCAAGGATTGGGAACTGATTGGTGAGGATTGTAACATAATTGGGGTATAAATTGATCTATTTAGGCAAGGATTGGGACTGATTGGTAAGGATTGTAACATGATTTGGAAAGAGTTTGAGCTGTTTAGGTAAGGATTGGAATGAATGAAGATTGATTGTTTAGGATTGGAACATAATTGTGATAAAAATGAGCTCTTTAGGGAAGGATTGGAACATGATTAGGGAAAGGTTGAGCTGTCTTGGTAAGGATTGGAAGGAAGGAAGAATGATTGGTAAGGGATTGGAACATAATTGGGGTAAAATTTGAGCTATTTAGGGAAGGATTGGGACTGATTATAACATGATTTGGAAAGAGTTTAAGCTTTCTATAAGGATTGGAAGGAATGAAGATTGATTGGTAAGGATTGTAACATGATTAGGGAAGAGTTTGAGCTGTTTAGGCAAGGATTGGGAGGAAAAGGGACTGATCGATAAGGGATTGGAGGTAGTTCAGGCAAGGATTGGGGTGTGATTGGGGAAAGGCTGAGCTCCCTAGACAAGGATTGGGAGGAATGGGGAAAAGAAGCAACCTATTATTATTATTATTATTATTATTATTATTATTATTATTATTATTATTATTATTATTATTAATTATTGCAGACCTAAATCATCGCAGGAAGGCAGTGAAGCTTCAAGTTCTCAGTCTGATGGTAAGATTAATAGTAGTAGTAGTAGTAGTAGTAGTAGTAGTAGGAAGTGGAGAAGGGGAAGAAGAAGGAAGAGGAGGAAGAGCCATTGATGGAATATAGTTGAATAGTAGTAGAAGGAGGAGGAAGAAGAGGAAGTGGAGGAGGAGGAACACAAAGGAAGAACAAACAACAGCAGACCTGCTGGTCCTTACGAGGCTGTTTGTGACAAGCTACACTAACTATCTAATCAAAGGTGGAAGATGAAGGACAGCAAAGGCGAAGGCTCCTCCCCACCCCCCCATCCCTCCAGCCAAAGCTGGCAGGAAAGGAAAAAGAACCATTCAGCATGGAAAAACTGCATGGAAATTATGTAGGAAAGAGGAAAGAACTACCATTACTGCTACCACTAAGCGGGCGATAAAAGCGGACAAGGACACCAGTATTCGAAAGAACTTAACGTTATTACGACAATGAGTAATATCTTAGTTGCTGGTTGGATTCAAAACACTTGTCTAATCTATTCTTGAAGGCCGTAACTGTTGTACCATCAACGACATCACAGGGTAGAGAGTTCCAAACATTAACAACTCGATGTAAGAAGAAGTGTTTGGCTTCGTGCGACGAGAATCTTTTACCACTTATCTTCAAATTGTGATTTCTTCTTGTTCTATTTGATCGATCAATTGTAAAGTAATCTTCCGCATTAATATCACTGAATCCTTTGAACATTTTAAACACTTCTATTAGATCGCCTCGCATTCTTCGTTTTGATAGGCTGAATAAATTTACTTCTTTAAGCCTTTGTTCATATGACAAATTTCTCAACCTAGGAATCATCTTTGTTACTCTTCGAACCGTTCCAACTTTTCTATGTCTTTTCTGTAGTAGGGAGACCAAAACTGTACACAGTACTCTAGACGGGGTCGAACCAACTAATTATACAGTTTTAATATTACTTTTTCCGATTTATTATTAAAGACTCGTCCGATGAAGCCAACCAATTTGTTTTCAGTTTTAACTACCTCTGAACAATGCTGACCGGGCTTTAAATCGCTTGATATAGTGATTCCAAGATCCTTTTCTTTACTTACTGCAGAAAGTTGTTGGCCATTCATTACGCACCGAACGCGGCACATAATGAATGAAGGAGGAGGAGGAGGAGGAGGGGAAGAAGAAGGAAGAGGAGTAGGAGCCATTGATGGAATATAGTAGTAGTAGTAGTAGTAGTAGTAGTAGGAGGAGGAGGAGGAGGAAGAGGAGCCTGATAAAATATAATATAATAGCCGGAATTTTACTGGCTATGTTACCTGCACATTTCTAGTTCTTGAATGCGTGAAAACCAACTTCTTATAAACATTCAAGCTTATTTTTCAGTAATATGTTTGAATGTTTATTTATACGAGAAACAACTCAATCATTTGCATCGATAATCTAACACGCAAGCACAGGAGAAGACAAGCTTGTATCAAATAACAGTCACGTCATCCTCGAGCGATCTGTGGGTTTTCAAATTCTTTAACCCAGTAGCAGCGGGGACCATGTTTCTTAATGGTCCCTCCAAGCGAGAAAAATGAGAAAAAATCACCCCTCACACAAACCATTTCATAATATATATCAAAGCATTTGTGGTCAGTTTATGCATCATCTATTTTGGGGGGTTTATATCATGGCACAAATTTGGCCCATCGCTGTTACATGGTAAAGCCACAAATTTGGCCCGTCGCTGCTACACGGTAAAGCCACAAATTTGGCCCATCGCTGCTACACGGTAAAGCCACAAATTTGGCCCGTCGCTGCTACACGGTAAAGCCACAAATTTGGCCCGTCGCTGCTACACGGTTAATTGAGATCTCATTTCAGGTATATAAAAAGACATCTGGTTTCGGCAAGTTCAAATAAAGGGTTTCTTAATAATTTGCTTCATGTAAATACAGATTAATAACATAAATAACATGAAAGAGTATAATTTTTTAATCTGACGCTAAGCTATTTAGAATATCATACTACCCATTCCCCCATTCCCCACTAATCCCCATTCCCCCTCAACACAGGTAGTGGGGGAGGCTCGCAGGAGTCCCAGGGTAGCGGAGGAGGGAAGAGGAAGAGAGGAGGAGGAGGAGGAGGAGGAGGAGGAGGGAAGAGAAGGAAGGAGGATAAGAGTTACCAGATCACTGATGTTATTGACGAGGATGTAAGTATGTGTGTGTGTGCGTGTGTGTGTGTGTGTTTGTGTGTGTGTGTGTGTGTGTGTGTGTGTGTGTGTGTGTGTGTGTGTGTACCCTTCTTTTCCATTCTCTCTCTCTCTCACAATCAAACCCTATCTACACATTTTCCAACCACTCTCTCTCTCTCTAACCCTATCTACACATTTTCCTTCCTTTCTTCTACTTCTCTCTCTCTCCTCCTCCTCCTCCTCCCTATCATCATCTACTTAACCTATCATCATTTTCTCCACCCTATCTACACCCTTGTACAGTTAAGCTATCTACATCTATCTATCTATCCCATTGTCACTATCTACACCCTAATCCTGTCACCTTAACCTATTAATCACCCCATCTTCACCCATTATCGTCTAACCTTGCGTCGTCACCCTAAAACAGAAAAAGAAATACATTATCGCACCCTTACAAGCTATCTACAACACCCTATCTACATCACCTGTCACCCTATCCTCACCCCTATCGTCTAATCTAGCGTCATCACCCTCAAACCCTTCTACTTTTTCGTATTCTCCTTTCAGCTCCTCTTCCTCCTCCTTCTTCCCTATCCTCACCCTTGTCGTCACCCTATCTACATCAC
>NC_066577.1:4825347-4865347 GCF_024679095.1 Eriocheir sinensis
CTCAACTCCTTCACGGACACCAACCGCCTCCTTCTGACCGGGACACCCCTTCAGAACAGCCTGGCGGAGCTCTGGGCGCTGCTGAACTTCCTGATGCCGGATATTTTCGATTCGCTGGATGTCTTTGAGTCTTGGTTTGACGTGACGGAGATGCTGGAGGAAGGCAGCAACGAGAGGATCATTCAGGAGGAGAGGGAGAACCAGGTTATCTCCACGCTGATGAAGGTTAGTGCAGGGAGGGAGGGAGGGGAGGGAAGGGATGGGAAGAGAGGGAGAGTAGGAAGGTAAGGGAATGGAGAGGAAAGGGAAGGGAAGGGAAGGGATGGATAGGAGGAGGGTAGGAAGGTAAGGGAAGGGAATGGAGAGGAAAGGAAAGGAAGGGAAGCAGAGGGAAGGGAAGGGATGGAGAGGAGGAGGGTAGGAAGGTAAGGGAAGGGAATGGAGAGGAAAGGAAAGGAAGGGAAGCAGAGGGAAGGGAAGGGATGGAGAGGAGGAGGGTAGGAAGGTAAGGGAAGAAAAGGAGAAGAAGGGAAAGGGAAGGAGAGGGAGGGAAAGGGAAGGGAAACAGAAGGGAAGGGAAGGGAAAGGAAAGGAGAAGAAGGGAAGGAAAGGGAAGAGAAGGAAGGAAAAGGAAGAGAAAAGGAGAGGAAAGGAAAGAGAGAGAGAGAGAGAGAGAGAGAGAGAGAGAGAGAGAGAGAGAGAGAGAGAGAGAGAGAGAGAGATTCTGAGGCCAAAAGTGCTCTGCTATGTGTTATTCTCTCTCTCTCTCTCTCTCTCTCTCTCTCTCTCTCTCTCTCTCGTTATTCCTGTCCCTTCCCCTTTCTTCTCTTTCCCTACCTTCCTTCCTTCTTTTCTTTCTTTCTTCCTTTCTTTATCCTATCCCTTTCCTCTTCCTCTGTCTGTTTATCTATCTATCTCACTCTTCCTTCCTTCCTTCCTTCCTTCCTTCTTTCGTCAACAAGTCTCCCTTCCTTAACCTCAAAGCCTTCTTCCTTTTTTCCTTCCTTCCTTCCTTCCTTCCCCTCTTCCTTCCTTCCTTCCTTCCTTCCATCTCTTTCTTCCTTCCCTCCCTTCCTTCCCTTCTTCCTTCTTTCCTTCCTTCCTTCTTTAGTCAACAAGTCTCCCTTCCTTACCTCAAAGCCTTCTTCCTTCCTTCCTTCCTTCCCCTCCTTTAGTCAACAAGTCTCCCTTCCTTACCTCAAAGCCTTCTTCCTTCCTTCCTTCCTTCCTTCCTTCCTTCCCCTCCTTTAGTCAACAAGTCTCCCTTCCTTACCTCAAAGCCTTCTTCCTTCCTTCCTTCCTTCCCCTCCCTTCTTTAGTCAACAAGTCTCCCTTCCTTACCTCAAAGCCTTCCTTCCTTCCTTCCTTCCTTCCTTCCTTCCTTCCTTCCTTCCTTCCCCTCCTTTAGTCAACCAGTCTCCCTTCCTTACCTCAAAGCCTTCCTTCCTTCCTTCCTTCCTTCCTTCCTTCCTTCCTTCCTTCCCCTCCTTTAGTCAACAAGTCTCCCTTCCTTACCTCAAAGTCTTCTTCCTTTTTTCCTTCCTTCCTTCCTTCCTTCCATCTCTTTCTTCCTTCCCTCCCTTCCTTCCTTCCCTTCTTCCTTCCTTCCTTCCTTCCCCTCTCTTTCCTTCCTTCCTTCCATTCCATCCCTCCCTCCCTCCCTCCCTTCCTCCCATTCATCCATCCATCCATCCCCTCCTTCCCTTCCACTCACAGATCCTTTCCCTCGGCAGATCCTGAGTCCGTTCTTCCTGCGCCGCGTGAAGAAGGATGTTGATCTGGGCATCCCGCCAAAGAGGGAGCTTTTGGTCTACACCCCCATGACCAGCCTGCAGGTTAAGCTCTACGAGGCAACACTCACACATAACGTGGAGCTTTTCGATGCCATGAAGGTCAGTGAGGGTGTGTGTGTGTGTGTGTGTGTGTGTGTTGGGGGTGGGGGGGTGGGGCTTGGGAGGAAAGGGAGGGGTAGGGAAGGAAGGAGGGAGACAGGGAGAGAGAGGAAGGGAAGGAGGAGTGAGGGAGGGAAGGAAGAGAGAGAGAGAGAGAGAGAGAGAGAGAGAGAGAGAGAGAGAGAGAGAGAGAGAGAGAGAGAGAGAGAGAGAGAGAGAGAGAGAGAGAGAGAGAGAGAGAGAGAGAGAGAGAGAGAGAGCGCGAGAGAGAGAGAGAGAGAGAGAGAGAGAGAGAGAGAGAATGGTTCAGAAATTAAGAATAGAAAAAAGAAAAACTTCTCAACCCCCCAAAACAACACAGTATGACCTCACTCACATGACCTTTGACCTCTGCTGCATTTCAATAGATAATTTCCTCACAAATCTTATCACATTTTTTTCCCCATTTTCACTAATCATTTTTTTTTTTTTGCTGTATTTTCTCTCCTCTTGACCTCTGACCTCTGTGTTTGACCTCTGACCTTCTGTATTGATCTATTGTTGGGTCTAGTCATGTCTCTTCCCCTTCTCTCTCTCTCTCTCTCTCTCTCTCTCTCTCTCTCTCTCTCTCTCTCTCTCTCTGTTCTAATCTTCCTCTTCTTCCTCTCTCTCTTTGTTTCTCTCTCTATCTTTATATCTATCTATCTATCTCTCCCTTCCTTCCTTCCTTCCTTCCTTCCCTTCTTTAGCTAACAATTCTCCCTTCCTTCCTTCCTTCCTTCCTTTCCTCCCTTCCTTTCTTCCCTTCCCTCCTTCTTTCCTTCCTTCCTTCCTTCCCTCCCTCCCTTCTTTAGCAAACAATTCTTCCTCCCTTCCCTTCCCTTCCCTTCCTTCCCTCCCTTCTTTAGCTAACAATTCTCCCTTCCTCCCTTCCTTATCCTAAACCCTTCTTCAGTATCCTCTTCTTTCCTTCCTTCCTTCCTTCCATCCCTTCTTCCTCCCTTCGTTCATCCTTCCCTCAAACCCTTCTTCATCCCCTTCCTTCCTGCCTTCCCATCTTCCCTTCCTCCCTTCGTTCGTCCCTCCCTCCCCTTCCTCACCCCTTCCCCCCACTGCAGAGGAAGGAGGAGGAGGACCAAGTTGAGTATGATGAGAAAGGGCGGCCCAAGAGGAAAGCAAAGAGGGCTCCGGGCCACCTCTCCCTCTACCTCACGGATGATCAGCAGTCTGGGGATGAGGAGGAGGAGGTGGACAGGCTGAGGACCTTCTTCCAGGCCAGCATGAAGAGTGACGATAGGAGAGCAAGGTCAGTGTGTGTGTGTGTGTGTGTGTGTGTGTGTGTGTGTGTGTGTGTGTGTGTGTGTGTTTACCTAGTTGTGAAACTAGGTCTTCCCTGTGTGTGTGTGTGTGTGTATTTACCTAGTTCCTTAACCCGTCCGCTGCAATTGGCACGGATTTGGCCTTCACTGGTAGCCTGGTAACATACACTCCCAGGTCTTTCTCTGCCTCTGTGGTGGGTATTGAGTGTTTCCCATGTGGTATTGGTGTGCTGGATATCCCTTCACTGGTAGCCTGGTAACATACACTCCCAGGTCTTTCTCTGCCTCTGTGGTGGGTATTGAGTGTTTCCCATGTGGTATTGGTGTGCTGGATATCCCTTCACTGGTAGCCTGGTAACATACACTCCCAGGTCTTTCTCTGCCTCTGTGGTGGGTATTGAGTGTTTCCCATGTGGTATTGGTGTGCTGGATATCCCTTCACTGGTAGCCTGGTAACATACACTCCCAGGTCTTTCTCTGCCTCTGTGGTGGATAGTGGAGTGTTTCCCATGTGGTATTGGTGTGCTGGATATCCCTTCACTGGTAGCCTGGTAACATACACTCCCAGGTCTTTCTCTGCCTCTGTGGTGGGTATTGAGTGTTCCCATGTGGTATTGGTGTGCTGGATATCCCTTCACTGGTAGCCTGGTAACATACACTCCCAGGTCTTTCTCTGCCTCTGTGGTGGATAGTGGAGTGTTTCCCATGTAGTATTGGTGTGCTGGATATCCCTTCACTGGTAGCCTGGTAACATACACTCCCAGGTCTTTCTCTGCCTCTGTGGTGGATAGTGGAGTGTTTCCCATGTGGTATTGGTGTGCTGGATATCCCTTCACTGGTAGCCTGGTAACATATAGTCCCAGGTCTTTCTCTGCCTCTGTGGTGGGTATTGAGTGTTTCCCATGTTGTATTGGTGTGCTGGATATCCCCTCCCAAGGTACATGACTTTACATTTTCCTTCATTGAATTGTAACAGCCACTTTTTGTTCCATTCCTGTAATTTGGTGATGTCTTCTTGTAGGAAATCCGCAGCCAAGGCGTTAAAATCATGAATGTTCCTTGCACAAACCACCTCCTCCTCCAGTCCATTCCACAGCTTCTGTTTGGGAAGGTAAACTTTTTCACATCTCGCCTACACGTGGTCACCCTCAACTTCCTTCCATGTCCTCTCGTTTCTCTCTCGCTCCACACACACACACACACACACACACACAGGTCCTCTCTGTCCAGATTCTCCACCCCGCTCGCCACCCTGTACACCGCTATCAGGTCTCCTCTCTCTCTTCTTCTCTCCAGGGTTGTGAGCCCCATGCTATTGAGTCTCTCCTCGTAAGTCTGATCCCTAAGTTCCGGTACCATCTTAGTTGCCACTCTCTGCACTCTTTCCAGCTTCCTTATGTTCTTCTTTTCGTGAGGAGACCAGACCACTGCTGCATACTCCAGCCTTGGCCTTATCATTGTAACTGTTATTTTCTTCATCATCTCCTCGTCCAAATACACAAATGCCGTCATTATGTTCCTCAGCAAATTCATAGTTTGTCCTGTTGATGTGTTTGTCCGGTGACATGTTCTCTGAGACAGTCACTCCCAAATCTTTTTCTTCCATTCCTCTGCATATTATCTCACTTCCCATCTTGTAATCATATTCACATCTTCTTCCACTCCTTCCAAACTCTATTTTTCTACATTTCCCAAGGTTTCTGCCATGTACCACTCCACTCCCATACTTTGTCCAGGTCCCTCTGCAATGCCTCACAGTCCTTCACATCATTGACTCGTCTCAACAGCTTTGCATCATCTGCAGACAAACTCACATAGCTGGTCACTCCCTCCACCATATCAATTATACAAACAGCAAACATTATTGGCGCCAGCACTGAACCTTGTGGGACCCCACTCATCACTGGGCACCAGTTAGAAACCCTGTCCCTGATTATTGTCCTCATTTCCCTGTTAGTTAGGAAGTCCTCCAGCTACTTAATCAGCCCATCACCCACTCCACCCCTACTTTTCATTTTGTGTGTGTGTGTGTGTGTGTGTGTGTGTATTTATAGAAGAGAGAAGTGTGTGTTTGTATGACTGTGTGTGTGTGTGTGTGTGTGTGTGTGTGTAAGTCTCTATCTCTATGTATGTCTGTGTGTCCCTGTGTGTCCCTGTGTGTGTGTGTGTGTTACTGTCTGTGTGCCTAACCTAACCTAACCATCATCACCTACACCACCAACCTTGTCTGTCTGTCTCTGTGTGTGTGTGTGTGTGTGCGCCTAACCTAACCTGACCACCACCACCACCAGTAACCATCTCTCTCTCTCTTCCTCTGTCTCTGTGTGTGTGCCCAACCTCACCACCACCATCGCCACTGACCGTCCACCCTTCCCTCCCGTTCCCTCACAGTCAGATGGTGGCCAAGTCTTCCCAGGTGAGGGTCAGGCTACAGAACAAGATGATGCAGCTCCGGCGCATAGTCAACCACCCCTACCTCATCGAATACCCTCTCAACCCTAATGAAACCTTTCGGGTGAGTGTGTGTGTGTGTGTGTGTAATAATAATAATAATAATAATAACAAGTATATTAATGTATGGCAGCCGTTAGGGTGAAAATATACAAATTAAAAATACAATAAACTATAATACTAAATAGGCTACACTAGAGGGGGGGGAGTTGGTTTAGGAGAGCTACAAATAGAGACAAAAGGGGAAGGGATGGAGGTGTTGAGGGGGCACTGAGAGGGTAGCGGCAAGGTGCTAATCTCCACCATGGCCCTTTGGGTTTGACTATCACTGGGCATTGTTTATAATCCGCACTATTGCTGGTACTGCGCTTCATTTGTAACGGTCAGTTCGTGGCGCTCTGAAGGGGGTGAGTTTGTTGTGGTGACTGGTGGAGCAGGTGGGGGTGGCGAGGGTGGCGAAGCAGGGAGATGACGAATTTACAGAGAGCCTCGGGAGACTCAGGGTGGCCAGGGCATTGTCGTGGGCATGGTGATCAGGGCTTAAAATGACCCTGAATGCCCTCTTTTGAACCCTCTCAAGCTGCTGGGTGAGGGTAAGGGACGATGAGCACGCCGGGGAGGCATACATGAGCTTTGGCAGTATGAACGATGTGTAAATACTGTACAGCTTGTAGGAGGCGGCTCGGATGGTGGCGGAGACATGGAGCTTCCTGTTGAGTTGGTTGTCCACAGTGATGCCGAGTAGTTTGGTGGAGTGGACGACCTGGAGGTGGTGTGACCCAATAGACAGCAGCGGAGGTCAATCTATTTATATCTATGACTTTCCATCTATATGTATCTATCTGTATTCCTATCTATCTATATCAATTATCTATATCTATGTCTTTCCATCTATATATCTTTGTATCTATGTATCTCTATATATACCATCCATGTTCCTATCTATCTATATCAATCTATATATATCTATGTCTTTCCATCTATATATCTTTGTATCTATGTATCTTTCTATCTATATATACCATGCATGTTCCTATCTATCTATATCAATCTATATATATCTATGTCTTTCCATCTATATATCTTTGTATCTATGTATCTTTCTATCTATATATACCATGCATGTTCCTATCTATCTATATATATCTATGTCTTTCCATCTATATATCTCTGTATCTATGTATCTTTCTATCTATATATACCATGCATGTTCCTATCTATCTATATCAATCTATATATATCTATGTCTTCATCTATATATCTTTCTATCTATGTATCTTTCTATCTATATATATCTATGTCTTTCCATCTATATATCTTTCTATCTATCTATCTTTCTATTTATATATATCCATCTGTATTCCTATCTGTCTATCTATCTATCTATCTATTTTTCCAGGTGGATGAGGGTCTGGTGGAGAGCTGCGGCAAGCTACAAGTCCTGGACCAGTTGTTGGGTGAGCTCTTCTGCCGGGGGCATCGAGTGCTTCTCTTCACCCAGATGACCTCCCTTATGGACATCCTGGAAGACTACCTCACCTTGCGACCCCAGTACAGGTAGGGACGGGGGAAGGGGGAGGGGGAGGGGGGGAGGAAGGGGTGGTATGGGGGAAGGGAAATAGAAAAGATATGGGTGATGGGTGTTTTGTGTGCTGGGGGAATGGGTGTGTATGGGTGGTATTGCATGGGGAAGGAAGGGAATGGGTGTTATGGGGGAAGGGAAATAGAGGAGGTATGGGTGATGGGTGTGTATGGGTGGTATTGCATGGGGAAGGAAGGGAATGGGTGTTATGGGGGAAGGGAAATAGAGGAGGTATGGGTGATGGGTGTGTATGGGTGGTATTGCATGGGGAAGGAAGGGAATGGGTGTTATGGGGGAAGGGAAACAGAAAAGATATGGGTGATGGAGGTTTTGTGTGCTGGGGGAATGGGTGTGTATGGGTGGTATTGCATGGGGAAGGAAGGGAATGGGTGTTATGGGGGAAGGGAAATAGAAGGGATATGGGTGATGGAGGTTTTGTAGTGCCGGGGGAATGGGTGTGAGTGGGTGGTATTGCATGGGGAAGGAAGGGAAATAGAGGAGGTATGGGTGATGGGGGTTTTGTGGTGCTGGGGGAATGGGTGTGCATGGCTGGTATTGCATGGGGAAGGAAGGGAATGGGTGTTATGGGGGAAGGGAAACAGAAAAGATATGGGTGATGGGGGTTTTGTGGTGCTGGGGGAATGGCTGTGCATGGCTGGAATTGCATGGGGAAGGAAGGAATGGGTGTTATGGGGATGGGAAACAGAAAAGATATGGGTGATGGGGGTTTTTATGGTGCTGGGGGAATGGGTGTGTATGGGTGGTATTGCATGGGGAAGGAAGGGAATGGGTGTTATGGGTGATGGGTGTTTTGTAGTGGTGGGGGAATGGGTGTGTATGGGTGGTATTGCATGGGGAAGGAAGGGAATGGGTGTTATGGGTGATGGGTGTTTTGTGGTGCTGGGGGAATGGGTGTGCATGGCTGGTATTGCATGGGGAAGGAAGGGAGTGGGTGTTATGGGTGATGGGTGTTTTGTAGTGCTGGGGGAATGGGTGTGAATGGGTGATATTGCATGGGGAAGGAAGGGAATGGGTGTTATGGGGGATGGGGGTTTTGTAGTGCTGGGGGAAAGGGTGTGTATCGGTGTTAATGCAAGGGGAAGGAAGTGAATGCGTGTTATGGGTGATGGGGGTTTTGTGGTGCTGGGGGAATGGGTGTGTATGGGTGGTATTGCAAGGGGAAGGAAGGGAATGGGTGTTATGGGTGATGGGTGTTTTGTAGTGGTGGGGGAATGGGTGTGTATGGGTGGTATTGCATGGGGAAGGAAGGGAATGGGTGTTATGGGGGATGGGGGTTTTGTGGTGCTGGGGGAATGGGTGTGAATGGGTGGTATTGCATGGGGAAGGAAGGGAATGGGTGTTATGGGTGATGGGGGTTTTGTGTGGTGGGGGAATGGGTGTGCATGGGTGATATTGCATGGGGAAGGAAGGGAATGGGTGTTATGGGGAAGGGTGTTTTGTAGTGGTGGGGGAATGGGTGTGCATGGGTGATATTGCATGGGGAAGGAAGGGAATGGGTGTTATGGGTGATGGGGGTTTTGTGGTGCTGGGGGAATGGGTGTGTATGGGTGGTATTGCATGGGGAAGGAAGGGAATGGGTGTTATGGGGGAAGGGAAACAGAAAAGATATGGGGAATGGGTGTGTATGGCTGGTATTGCATGGGGAAGGAAGGGAATGGGTGTTATGGGTGATGGGGGTTTTGTGTGCTGGGGGAATGGGTGTGAATGGGTGGTATTGCATGGGGAAGGAAGGGAATGGGTGTTATGGGTGATGGGGGTTTTGTGGTGCTGGGGGAATGGGTGTGAATGGGTGGTATTGCATGGGGAAGGAAGGGAATGGGTGTTATGGGGGATGGGGGTTTTGTGGTGCTGGGGGAATGGGTGTGCATGGGTGATATTGCATGGGGAAGGAAGGGAATGGGTGTTATGGGGGAAGGGAAACAGAAAAGATATGGGTGATTGAGGTTTTCTTTCATTTTCATTTTTTCTTTATTTTTTCTTTATTTCCCAGTTTTCATATTTTTTGATTTTATTCATTTATTAATTTTTGAAGACTCCTTTTATATCCTTCAATGCAGTTATTTATCTCTTTATTTTCTTTTAAGTGTCTTTTCTTCCTCTGTTTTCTTAATTTATATTCTTCATTTCCTTATTTATTTATTCACTTGTTTGTGTGTTTGTTCCCGTCATGTCGCTCGGGTCCTCGGATAATTCTTTTTCTCCTTTTCTTCATCCGTTCTATTTTCTCATTTCCTTTCTTTATTTATCTCTCTATGTTTCTTTCTGTCTGTTCCACATGCATCTTTTCCCCTTATGTTTCTTCTCCACTTGCAAATCACTCTTTATTTTCTGCTTATTCTCATTTTTTTCTTTCCATTCTCGTTTTTCATTTTCCTTTCCTTATTCCTGATTCTTTCTCCCACATCATTCCAGGTGCAGTTCTTTCGATCTTTCTTTCTTCTTTTTTATATATGTCTTTTCAGTCCTTCATTAGCCAACCACTCGTATCTACAGTAGAATAATTACCTTAGATAAAAATACTGTCCGCTTATATCGACCTCACCTTCACCTATTTCATCCGTTCATCCAGGTACCGGAGGCTGGACGGCAAACGGAAACTGGAGGAGCGGCAAAGTGACATCCGGGATTTCAACCAGGCCGGCTCGGATGACTTTCTCTTCCTTCTGAGCACCCGCGCCGGAGGACTCGGATTAAACCTCGCAACCGCCGACACTGTGATCATCTACGACTCAGATTGGGTGAGTTCCAGGATGGGTGAGCGGGTGAAGCAGGAATGGGTGAGGTTTGATAGTAATAAGAAGTTGGCTGACTGGATGGGTGAGTGGGTGAGTGGGTGTTGGGTTGGGGGGATAACGGGCTGACTAGATGGGTCGGTGAACCCTATACTATGGAACGGACACTTGCCCCAGCCTTGTCATTAAGCTCTTCAATGCAAGGACGTGTATACTGTGTCCTTGCGTGCCCCGTATCATATCCAAGGACGTGCATACTGTGTCCTGGCTCACTTTAGCCAATATACGAGGTATTTTATTTCTGTATTTATGGTTACATCTCAAAATTATCGATTAATTTATGTTTCTTTATGTGTACCATTTAATTCTGCATGTTTTCATATATAATACATGATGATTGTGTTGAGTTTATGGCTGAAAACTTGTTATATTCAATAGCGACATTTGAAATTTGGCGCACGGGGCGATCCCAGATACGGCACAGGGCGCTGTTTTGGCCCGGCTCTAGTGAAGGGGTTAAGCCGCGAATTTTGGAAAATCAACTGCTTTGGTGCAAATTGCCATAACTCCCTTATTTATGGGGCTACAGAAAAGTTTTTGGTATCAATCAACGGCAAAATGAAAGGGCTGTATTTTATTACTTAGTGACCAAGCTCAAAAACTGACTCGAAAGGGCAAAAAATTGAATAAATTCACATTTTTTTATAATCATTTCACTATATATAAGTAATAACTAATAGTCGTAATAGGGGCCCTATAAGTTTAAGAATATTGACCTTTGACCTTTCCCTTCTTACTGAACCTGCAGTGTGACCTAAATCCAGTTAATCTTCTCTGTGGCCTTGGGAAATAGTCACAATCAAAGCCTGACACGTTTAAAAGTATGGACCTTTCTTCTAAACAAACCTCATCTTGCACCTCTATGTAACCTTTGACCTTTTCCCTCCTACTGAACCTGCAGTGTGACCCAAATCCAGTTAATCTTCTCTGTGGCCTTGGGAACCTTTGACCTTTCCACAGAACCCGCAGTGTGACCTCCAGGCTCAGGATTGGTGCCACAAGATCAGCCAAACAAACCCGGTTCTCATCTTGCACCTCTATGTAACCTTTGACCTTTCCCTTCCCACAGAACCCGCAGTGTGACCTCCAGGCCCAGGATCGGTGCCACAGGATCGGCCAGACAAACCCAGTCCTCGTCCTTCGCCTCATCACCGCCTCCAGCATCGACGAGCGGATAGTGGAGCGCGCCGCCATGAAAAGGAAGCTCGAAAAACTGATTATCCAGAGCGGGAAGTTCCGGGCGGCCAACCAGGGCGAGCGAACCTTCCAGCAGGTGATGAATGAAGGGGAACTCCTGGCGCTGCTGAAGGAGAGGGACCACGAGAGGGAGCACAGGGCCAGCAAGGGACATGGTGAGTGGGGGGAAGGGGAGATAGGGAAGGAGGGGAAATGTGAGAGGGGAAGAGAGGGAAGGGTGTGAGAGAGAGAGAGAAGAGAGAAAGGAATGGAGGGGAAGGGAAGAGATGGGAAGGTAAGGGAAGAGAAGAGAAGAGAAGAGAAGGGAAGGGAAGGGTGTGAGAGAGAGAGAGAGAGAGAGAGAGAGAGAGAGAGAGAGAGAGAGAGAGAGAGAGAGAGAGAGAGAGAGAGAGAGAGAGAAAGGAATGGAAGGGAAGAGATGGGATGGGAAGAGGTGGGAAGGAAAGGAAAGAGAAGGGAAGGGAAGAGAAGGGTGTGTGAGAGAGAGGAGAGAGAGAGAGAGAGAGAAAGGAAGGGAAGGGAAGGGAAGGGAAAGGAAAGGAAAGGAAAGGAAAGAATGGAGAGAGAGAGACACACACACACACACACACACACAATCACTAACACCACTTAACCTAATCCATTTTTATTTTCTCATATTTCCCCATTTATTCATTTTCCTTCCCCTTCCAGTGTTCACCCAGAAGGAGCTTGACCAACTCCTCGACCGCACCGACCTGACCTCCGCCGGCAAGAGGAGGAGGAGGAAAGAGGAGGGAGAGGAGGAGAAGAAACTGGATGGTGTGTTTAAGGTCATTCTGGAGGAAGATTAAGAAGAGAAGAGAGGAGGAGGAAGAAGAGAGAAGAGAGGAGGAGGAGGAGGAGAGAAGAGGAGAGGTTCTGCTTAGAGTGTGTGTGAGAGAGAGAGAGAGAGAGAGAGAGAGAGAGAGAGAGAATAACAACATCAATAACAAAAACAACAAATGCAAAAGCAGTTAAGGAGAAAAGAAGCAAAGAAGAAGAAGAGGAGGAGGAGGAGGAGGAGACAGAAGGAAGAGTTGTATCTGTATGAGAGAGAGAGAATTTGACCCCATGCAACAAGTTTTGATCTTACTTTATAAACTTGTGTTGAATCTAAACTGTTCTACTTGACGTTCTTTTTCTTGTAATTCCGTATCTTTAAAGGGAAAAAAAATATGTTTGAGGGGCCAATTCTTCCTTACCGATGTGTGTGTGTGTGTGAGATTCTCCTTCCCCCATATCCCATCACTGCCTTTGCGTTCATCTCCTTTGCAGTGTATTGAGTTTCAGTATTGATAAACATTGCCATTATTATTATTATTAGTAGTAGTAGTAGTATTTCTTAAACTCGTCAGTAATATTTTCAATGATTTATTTTCCTTTTTTCTTATTTCCGTTCTCATAATTTGTACTTCAGTTTCTATACAGCGCTGTTACTTATCGCAGTCATTAGTCATTTCTGCTTACAGGATATATTTGCAGTTATTCATTTCATTTCCGTAAACAAATAAGGATAATTACTTTTTTTGTATATCTCTCGGAACTTATATTTTCGTAACTTATAAGGTTATCCGAGTAGTTGTTTTTGAATGCACACGTCGTCACCTTCGTAAACAAACTCCCCAAGTCATTTTCTCTACTTGGTGAGGAAGAAAAACCTGTCCCAGTTTCTCAGTTGGCATATACATAGTTTTTATTTGTTCTGTGTAGGATTGGTTATGACGACAGCGGCTGAGTCTGGGTGTTCACTATCGCGCTGTGGCAACCTGCTGGCACATGGCTGGTCTGATTTTTTGGAGAGATAGTTGTCATATATTTTGAATTTTTCCTTGTACCTCACACACAGTTTATTTTTGGTTTGCCACAACATCAAGAGTTTGTTTCATTCCACACACATTGATTTTGAATTTTTTCCTCATACTTCACACACAGTTTATTTTAATTTTGCCACAACATCAAGAGTTTGTTTCATTCCACACACATTGATTTTGAATTTTTTCCTCATACTTCACACACATTTTATTTTAGTTTTGCCACAACATTGAGTTTGTTTCATTCCACACACATTCAGGTTCATTAACTTTGCAAAGATGTCTGTAAATGATAGCCAATGCATAGGAAGCAGTTATCAGAATAAATGATACGCAGCCAGTAATGATGAATAGTGTCAATTATGGTTGATTTTGAGTTGGAAATTATAATGTTGCAGATAGTTGTTTTGTTAATATATAAGTTTACTGATATTATATCATTAATTATTAAATAGCCTTGGCACTGCCCTATGAGAGAGGAGTATTAGAAAACAGCTGTGCTCTGTGACTATTGATAATTTTAACCCGGTAGCAGCAGGGATCATGTTTCTTAATGGTCCCTCTAAGCGAGAAAAATGAGAAAAAATCACCCCTCACACAAACCATTTCATAATATATATCAAAGCATTTGTGATCAGATTATATATCATCTATTTTGGGGGGTTTAAATCCTGGCACAAATTTAGCCCGTCGCTGCTACACGGTAAAGCCACAAATTTGGCCCGTCGCTGCTACCCGGTTAAACTAAATCAACCGTAATTGATGTTATTCGTCATTGTTGCTGCGTATCATTGATGCCGACAACGGTTTCCTGTGCGTGGGCTGTCACGTGTTATCCATGGCATCAGGTTGCCGGGCTCATGACGGCTAGTGACTCATATTGCTGTCACTGAGTGAATGTCAACTTATCTTTTTATTATAATGATTTTTTTATATGCATTTTGTTCCTAGTTTTCCATAATTAAGGAAGGAAGCACCATTGTTACTTTATGTACATATTTACACCCTGAGGCCACAGATAGTTTTGTACTGAACTTGTATGGAAGATTATAATAAACTATTTTGTAATGATGCCACTTTGACTTGACAGAGTATAGACAGATAAGTAACTAACAGGGAGCATGCACCCGGGGACGTGTTGCTTCACTCACCCACCACCTGTACCTCAACGGTCCCTCCGAGCAAGCCTCCACGTAGCTACTCTTCCCATTCCAAGCCCCTCCCGGCAAGATTGATCAACCTGACCAGCCATGAGATGTTTGGACGTCTCCTTCACTCAGGGTATTGTATAGAAACAATTCCATAAGCAGGATCGACACCTGGGAGGCGTGCCACGTGCCCATATAGCCAGAGTTGGCGTTCACGGACTAAGCTGCTGACAGGCCTCGATTCAGTTTTGTCATGTAGTCGCTGCCTTGACATGGTCACTCCTGCGATGGCAAATGTACTCAAGGCATTAACACGCCTCTCCAAGTCACCTCAGTGCCTAAGGGCCGCTTTCTCAGTTGTTTTGTTTGTTTTGATCGTTACTAATGGAGGCGATCGCTGCTATAGTATTTCCACGTAAAACTGGCCGATGGGGTAGTGGTGGCTGCGGGGTTAGCCTAGCCCCGCACCTTGCCGCACACTCTCAACACCTCTCGCTTCCTCTGCAGCCGCCACTACCCCATAGGCCAGTTTCACGTGGGAAATTATAGCGTCGATCCCCACCATCGGTAACGGTCAAAACAAAGTGACTGTGAAAGCGGCCCATGTCTCGCAGCCATACACTAAGACGGAGCAAAAGTGACTAATATTAAAATCTTTGTCCACTTACATAGATATCAATGACGCCACATACTCGTGTTGAATAAGTCGATAACCTCATGGGCCAGGCCAGTCTGTCAAGTGACCTCAACGTCCTCACTGCATGCATGGACAGACTGAACTGTGTCATCCAGCAAGCCTCCATATGATTGGACCTTGGTTTAGGCCCAGGAGACCTCCAGTCCCTCCTCATGCAGCACTTTGAGAGCCAACACCAGGACCTCCAGCGATTCTATGACAAGTTCAGCATCATCAGCAAGCACAAGATCAGTGACCTTGATGTCACCAACAGATGCTCTGCAAAAACTGTGATTGACAACTTTGCCTAACACCCAGTCCATGCAAGTGTTGAAAGTCATGGAGCAAGGATGCTCCCAGCCCTGCCTCACTCCTGAATTAACAAGGAAGAAGCCAGAAACGCCTCCCCCACACTTCACACAACTCTCAGGCCCATAATGAAGGCCACTCATCATGTCAATAATCCCTGCAGGAAACCCACAGATCTGCAGAATGTTCCAGAGTGCCTCATGATGCACTGGGTCAAAAGTCTTCTTGAGATTGACACAGGCTGTGAGCAGCTCTTGTTGAAACTCACATCGGTGTTCCACGAGGACGCGAAGTGCCAGGATTGTTGACTTGCCGGGCGTGAACCAGGATTGCTCGGCTTTCTGAAACTTTAGCTGATGAGATTGAATTCTGATCAATAGCAGATGAGTGAGCACCTTGCCCGGCACACTGAGCAGTGTAATACCACAGTAATTGTTGCAGTCCTGTCAGTCCCTTTCCAAATAGGGACGACCAGCTCCACTTTTTCCAGCCAAGAGGAATGAGACTGGACTGCTGTGCAGCAGGCTGCACCGCATGCAACCTATGGATCCACCCTCTCTTGTGGTGGTGTGAGAGGCTGTGAGGAAGTTGAAGGGTGGAAAGGCAGCTGGGATCTGCAACATCAGTATGGAGATTCTGAAAGCTGGAGGTGAAGCCATGATCCAAAATGCCCCCAAAAAATAAAAGCCTAAACCAAGGTCCAGTCGTGTGGAGGCTTGCCGGGTGACACGGTTAAGTCTGTCCATGTGTGTGGTGAGGATGTCAAGGTCACCAGGAGTTTCACACACCTTGGTAGCGCGGTGCATAACAATGGTGGGTCTTGCCAGGAGAGTGACGGACTCACCCAACCCACAGTGTTACGGACATTGAACTCAACATGAGTATATAGCGTTATCGATATCTATGCTGGTGGACAAAGATTTGAATATTTTAAGTTGCTTGTGCTCCCTGTGTTACTGTATGGCTGTGAGACATGGACACTGAAGTGACTTGGAGAGGCATGTTGATGCCTTTGGTACCAAGTGCCTTTGCAGGATCATGGGCTATCACTGGAATGACTTCATACCAAACCAACGACTACTTGGGGAGGTGGTGGCTGAATGGTTAGCGTGATGGCCCCACATTTAGGAGCTCCAGGAGGGACACGGGTTTGAATCTTGGCCGCCACACAGCTGAGGTTTTTCGGTCACCGCCGAGTGGCCTAAGACTACCCACATGCTGGCATGAATGCCACCCATCAACCCAGGCTCTAGATAACCTCTCCAAAGAGAAGCTCAAAGATGAGTTCCGGGGGGCAGCGTGAGCCAACACAAGATGGCGTCACTATAAACACTCGCCTGCGCCAGAACGGGCTGGGCCGACCATCAGGCCCCACCAGGAAGAAGCCTACCGGCACAATAGGCCACGACGTAAAAAAATAAAAAAAATAAATAAAAAAAATTAAACTTGATGAAACTGAATCAAGGCCTGTTACCAGCTCAGTCCATGAACGCCAACCCCGACTACATGGGCACGCGGCACGCATCGATCCTGCTCACAGAGTTGTTTCTGTACAAGACAACCCTGAGTGGATGAGACCAAGGGGAAGCCCACGTAACTCATGGCTGGGGCAAGTTGACCAATCCTGCCAAAAGGGGCTTGGAGTGGGAAGGGTAGCTGCATGGAGGCTTGCTCAGGGGGGCCGTTGGGGTCCATGGAGGTGGCAAGTGAGTGAAGCGATGCAGTCCCTGGCGTGTGCTCCCCAGCGATGCCAAATTGTCATACTCTGAACATCGTATTTTAACCCGGTGGTAGCAGCGGGGATCATGCATCTGCTGCGCCTCAGCGAGAAAGTGTCGTACATCTGGACGACATTACAAGGGCTACTGACTATAGTTCTAACAAAATATGATTTATGTTCGGAAACACTGCAGCAGATGCCACATAACGATTTCCACTTAATTTCCATGCAAAAGAATTGGCGCGCTACTTTGAAATTATCCTGGGCTGTATGTGGGGCACTCGCTGGCAAAGGCACCAAAGTCTGTCTCATATATGGGACACTTGCTGGGAAAGGGTTAGGAACAAACGTAAATTCACTGTGAAAAGTAGTGTTAGCCCCTTCACTACGGCCGAGCCAAAACAGCGCCCGGCGACATATCCAGGATCGCCGCGCGCGCCAAATTTCAAATGTCGCTATTGAATATAACAAGTTTTCAGGCATAAACTCAACACAATCATCATGTATTATATATGAAAACATGCAGAATTAAATGGTGCACATAAAGAAACGTAAATTAATTGATAATTTTGAGATGTAAGCATAAATATAGAGATAAAATAACTCTTATATTGGCTAAAGCGAGCCAGGGCACAGTATGGGCGTCCTTGGATATGGTACGGGGCACGCAAGGACACAGTATACGCGTCCTCGTGTTGAAGGGGTTAACGGAAGCACTGGGTATCAAGAAGCATTCCTTACCTAGTATGTTGTCATCCATGTTTTGTGCTTCCTTTCACCCGTTTTTCCTCCTTCCTACGACTTGAACACTTCTGAGGCGGGAACGTCTAGGTAATGTTAACGGAAGCACTGGGTATCAAGAAGCATTCCTTACCTAGCATGCTGTCATCCATGATTTGTGCTTCCTTTCATCCGTGTTTCCTCCTTCCTACGGCTTGAACACTTATGAGGCGGGAATGTCTAGGTAATGTTAACGGAAGCACTGGGTATCAAGAAGCATTCCTTACCTAGCATGCTGTCATCCATGTTTTGTGCTTCCTCTCACCCGTTTTTCCTCCTCCCTACGACTTGAACATTTCTGAGGCGGGAACGTCTAGGTAATGTTAATGGAAGCACTGGGTTTCAAGAAGCATTCATTACCTAGCATGCCGTCATCCATAATTTGTGCTTCCTTTCATCCGTGTTTCCTCCTTCCTATGACTTGAACACTTCTGAGGCGGGAACGTCTAGGTAATGTTAACGGAAGCACTGGGTATCAAGAAGCATTCATTACCTAGCATGCTGTCATCCATGATTTGTGCTTCCTTTCATCCGTGTTTCCTCCTTCCTATGACTTGAACACTTCTGAGGCGGTAACATCTAGGTAATGGGTTTCCACAAGCATTCATGTAAAGGATTTATTGTCATTGCATAGCTGAGTTAACATTCACACATTTGGCAGCTTATTGTTCTCCTGTTATTGCACTTAATTGCTAGCTCTAGAATATGCTTACACAATAAATAAATAATCTACCCCTAGTGTTACTACGCTTAGCTGAAAGACAGAACTTGGCGCGTGCACACTTAAAAATAGCGTCATAGTCGTCCCTCAAATAGCATGGTTTTCAATAATTCGGCTTTGGTTTTATGTGTATTTTCATAGATTTTTTAGGATTTTTAAATTTCCTGGTCGTCGGGAAATTTAAAAACCCTAAAAAATCTTCCTAGAAAATCCGCATAAAACCGAAACCAAACTCTTGGAAACCGTACTAATTGAGGGACGACTGTAATGGCAAAAATAGCCTAGTCGCTGCACAGAGAATAGCACGTTGGTCTTAAAACTAACACACACGCATACGTCTTTTTCCTCGGGTAACTTGCGCACAACATGGAAGCACTGGGTGTGAGTGTCGGCTGATGGCATGGGGGGCATCTACTCCGGTTCCTGTGCACCATTCCACACTAGCGCTGTTTGTCGTCACGGAGAAAACTGCTCGGAAAAATTGGGATGAGGTACAAAATGAAAAATGCTCAGGAAAATTCAGCTGATATAAAAAAATGTATCCAGAAAACTCCTCAGAAAATTATCAACCCGGTAGCTGCAGCGGGGATCATGTTTCTTAATGGTCCCTCTAAGCGAGAAAAATGAGAAAAAATCATCACTCACACAAACCATTTCATAATACATATCAAAGCATTTGTGATCAGTTTTTATGTATCATCTATTTTGGGGGGTTTATATCATGGCACAAATTTGGCCCGTCGCTGCTACACGGTAAAGCCACAAATTTGGCCTGTCGCTGCTACACGGTAAAGCCACAAATTTGGCCCGTTGCTGCTACACGGTAAAGCCACAAATTTGGCCCGTTGCTGCTACACGGTAAAGCCACAAATTTGGCCCATCACTGCTACACGGTAAAGCCACAAATTTGGCCCATCACTGCTACACGGTAAAGCCACAAATTTGCCCCGTCACTGCTACACGGTAAAGCCACAAATTTGGCCCATCGCTGCTACACGGTAAAGCCACAAATTTGCCCCGTCGCTGCTACATGGTAAAGCCACAAATTTGCCCCGTCACTGCTACACGGTAAAGCCACAAATTTGGCCGTCACTGCTACACGGTAAAGCCACAAATTTGGCCGTCACTGCTACACGGTAAAGCCACAAATTTGGCCGTCACTGCTACACGGTAAAGCCACAAATTTGGCCCGTCGCTGCTACACGGTAAAGCCACAAATTTGGCCCGTTGCTGCTACACAGTAAAACCACAAATTTGGCCCGTCACTGCTACACGGTAAAGCCACAAATTTGGCCCGTCGCTGCTACACGGTAAAGCCACAAATTTGGCCCGTCACTGCTACACGGTAAAGCCACAAATTTGGCCCGTCACTGCTACACGGTAAAGCCACAAATTTGGCCCGTCGCTGCTACACGGTAAAGCCACAAATTTGGCCCGTCGCTGCTACCGGGTTAAGAACAAACGTCAATTGACTGTGAAAAGTAGTGTTAACGGAAGCACTGGGTTTCAAGAAGCATTCACTATTAGTTAAGCTGTCATCCGTAATTTGTGCTTCCTTTCATCTGTGTTTCCTCCTTCCTATGACTTGAACGCTTCTGAGGCGGGAACGTCTAGGCAATATTAACAAAAGCACTGGGTTTCCACAAGCATTCATTATTAATTCATGTATTTGTCTGCATTTCCTGCTTCCTTTCAGTCCAATCCCTTAACCCCTTGACTGTGGATTTCCTAGCAGAAGACATCATCAAGCTACAGGAATGGAACAAAAAGTGGCTGCTACAATTCAATGAAGAAAAATGTAAAGTCCTGCATCTTGGGAGGATATCCAGCACACCAGTACCACATGGGAAACACTCCACTATCCACCACAGAGGCAGAGAAAGACCTGGGAGTGTATGTTACCAGGCTACCAGTGAAGGGATATCCAGCACACCAATACCACATGGGAAACACTCCACTATCCACCACAGAGGCAGAGAAAGACCTGGGAGCATATGTTACCAGGCTACCAGTGAAGGGATATCCAGCATACCAATACATGGGAAACACACCACTATCCATCACAGAGGCAGAGAAAGACCTGGGAGCATATGTTACCAGGCTACCAGTGAAGGGATATCCAGCACACCAATACCACATGGGAAACACTCCACTATCCACCACAGAGGCAGAGAAAGACCTGGGAGTGTATGTTACCAGGCTACCAGTGAAGGGATATCCAGCACACCAATACCACATGGGAAACACTCCACTATCCATCACAGAGGCAGAGAAAGACCTGGGAGTGTATGTTACCAGGCTACCAGTGAAGGGATATCCAGCACACCAATACCACATGGGAAACACTCCACTATCCACCACAGAGGCAGAGAAAGACCTGGGAGTGTATGTTACCAGGCTACCAGTGAAGGCCAAATCCGTGCCAATCGCAGCGGATAGGTTAAGGGAAGATTTGGACGTTAAACAAAATGAAGAGAAGAGATTGCCTGCTTCCTTCATCTGTGTTTCCTCCATCCTATGACTTGAACACAGGAATTCCAAAAGAGGAGTATCCAGGCACCTCTCACACCTAAACTGACTTGCTATTTTTCACTCCTGCTGCACTCCTAACCCATAAACTGCGACACACTCCACTCGGCCATTCCTGAGGGAGTGAACCCGCCCACATACAGCCCAGACCAACCTCCCGAAGTGTGTCATATTGCAAGAGAAGTCAACCCCTTGTGATTGTCTATTGAGTCAGTCACCGGCAGTCACGATGGAGGTGGGAACGGTGGTCTGATTGGCAGGAAAGACGCACAGGGAAACGGTTGCTTGAAAAAATGGTGCCGTCAATGTTGTTTTTCTTTTTTTTTACAACAAAGGAGACGGCTCAAGGGCAACAAAAAGAGTGTAGCAAAAAAACAATCGCTAGTCACCGCTCCCACAACAGACGGAAGTAAGGAGGGGGAACAGTGATTTTGAGGTTTGTTATCGGTCTTCCTCATAAACCGTCACCTTTGCTATAGAAAAATAAGCATAAATAAACAATAAGAAAATAACATGATGACTTTACGGCAAATATAAGACTGTGAAAAATAAACAAGACAAGTAAAAAATAAGAAAATTAACACGACTTTACAGATAATACAGGTAACTCGATTTACACGAGTTTGGTTAACACGTTTTTGAAATAACGCGTGGTCTAAAATCCAAATAAGTGTTTAATTTTCACGTTTTTTTCACTTATACGCGATATTTTATGGAGTGTCCACCAGATGTCTCACGCAACTGGACTCACACGGCCACACAGCTGAGCTCAGTTCTTCCTGCGCGCCACTTGAACAACAATACAGTACCCACGCTGCCACGCTACTCAACAACAACAACAACACCCTCGCTGCTGTGCTACCACGAGGGGAAGGGCAGCCAGAGGAGGAACCACGAGAGGGAGAGGAGTCAGAGTGATACAGTAGGCAATAAAGGTACAAACCAACCTCTTGTTGGATTTACATTGTTTTTGATTTACGCGACCTCTTCAAGGACACAATACTCGCGTAAATCGAAAGTTACCTGTATAAGACTATAAAGAAAATAAACAATGAAAAGTAACACCATAACTTTGCCGATATGATGAGAATAGATGTGTAAAGTGCGACATCAACTTAAGTTTAAAATGTGGTAACTTTACAGCCATCGTTAGAACACACAAAACGCAACTCGGGAACAGAAAAGAACGCTTGATAACTCATAATAACAAACCAACCATAAAAATATCAAAACAGTAAAAATGATTCATGCAGATTAGGGGCCGTATTACAGGTCGAATCCGAGAAGTTTCAGGTCACTACAGAGTTTGGTTTAGGGGTCATATAGGTCGAATCCGAGAAGCTTCAGGTCACTACAGAGTTTGGTTTAGGGGTCATATAGGTCGAATCCGAGAAGCTTCAGGTCACTACAGAGTTTGGTTTAGGGGTCGTATTATGGGTTGAATCCGAGAAGCTTCAGGTCACTACAGAGTTTGGTTTAGGGGTCATATAGGTCGAATCCAAGAAGTTTCAGGTCACTACAGAGTTTGGTTAAGGGGCCGTATTACAGGTCGAATCTGAGAAGTTCCAGGTCACTACAGAGTTTGGTTTAGGGGTCGTATTACAGGTTGAATCCGAGAAGTTCCAGGTCACTACAGAGTTTGGTTAAGGGGCCGTATTACAGGTCGAATCTGAGAAGTTCCAGGTCACTACAGAGTTTGGTTTAGGGGCCGTATTACAGGTCGAATCCGAGAAGTTCCGGGTCACTACAGAGTTTGGTTTAGGGGCCGTATTATGGGTTGAATCCGAGAAGCTTCAGGTCACTACAGAGTTTGGTTAAGGGGTCGTATTATGGGTCGAATCCGAGAAGTTCCAGGTCACTACAGAGTTTGGTTTAGGGGCCGTATTACAGGTCGAATCCGAGAAGTTCCAGGTCACTACAGAGTTCAGTTTAGGGGTCGTATTATAAGTAGAATCTGAGAAGTTCCGGGTCCCAACAACATTTTTTTTTATTCATCCGAACTCTGAAGTGATGTTGCCAGATTGTCGTACTCAGCTGCTTATATTTCCCGACTTCCTACCACAAAACGATCTTCTGGGCTCCAATAACGAAACTCATTTATAGTTATCGTTAAAAGAGTTAGATCCTGATGTTTCTTGGCAATAGTTAGGCGTCAGAAACCAGTAAATACTATGCTCTGAGTACAATGACCTGGCGCCACTATAAACACTCGCCTGCGACAGAACGGGCTGGGCCGACCATCAGGCCCCACCGGGAAGAAGCCTTGGGCCAACCATCAGGATCCACCGGGAAGAAGCCTTGGGCCGACCATCAGGATCCACCGGGAAGAAGCCTTGGACTGACCATCAGGATCCACCGGGAAGAAGCCTTGGGCCGACCATCAGGATCCACCGGGAAGAAGCCTTGGACCGACCATCAGGATCCACCAGGAAGAAGCCTTGGACCGACCATCAGGATCCACCGGGAAGATGCCTTGGGCCGACCATCAGGCCCCACCGGGAAGAAGCCTTGGGCCGACCATCAGGATCCACCGGGAAGAAGCCTTGGGCCGACCATCAGGATCCACCGGGAAGAAGCCTTGGGCCGACCATCAGGATCCACCGGGAAGAAGCCTTGGGCCGACCATCAGGATCCACCGGGAAGAAGCCTTGGACCGACCATCAGGATCCACCGGGAAGAAGCCTTGGGCCGACCATCAGGATCCACCGGGAAGAAGCCTTGGGCCGACCATCAGGATCCACCGGGAAGAAGCCTTGGGCCGACCATCAGGATCCACCAGGAAGAAGCCTTGGGCCGACCATCAGGCTCCACCGGGAAGAAGCCTTGGGCCGACCATCAGGCCTCACCGGGAAGAAGCCTACCAGTACAATAGGCCGCGACGTAAAAAAATAATCAATAAATAAAATAAACAAAAACGGTCCTCTGTAGTGACCCAAAACTCCTCGGATTTGACCTGTGATACGCCGCCCCCTAATCCGATACTTGTACGGATCCGAAACTTCTCGGATCCTACTTGCGATACAGCCCCAAGTATAAAAAAGCAACGGACACGGAAGCACTCGGTATAAAAGTACAAAAAAGCCTTACCGATAGAACACGTATGAACAAAAAATCTTACTCAAAATAAAATTAATTCGTAACCTCTAAAAAAATGACGAAAAATAATAAAACTGACAAACTTGCTCCCAGTGAAAAGTAAAATATGTAACAGACTCATAACGTGCCAAGAGAGTAGAGACGGACCTTGAGTTACGAGTTACGGCACCGCGCACTTACAACCAGGCCGCTGATACTAGTAATAATTAGTTAAGTAATGAGTTAACACTTCAAATATCCTGCCGTGGGTAGAGCAGCAATTTGTGAGACAGTTGGGTCGTATTATAAACATTTTGCCGCCCAAGAACACGTATTTGACAAGGCTTTCGTAGGAGTTGTGGGCATTTCCAGGGGTAGTTTTATGACCCTTCCTCTGTACCATGAACCTAAAGAAACACATATTTAACAAGGCTTTCATAGGAGTTGTGGGCATTTCCAGGGGTAGTTTTATGGCCCTAGTGGTAGTGTGACCCTTCCTCTGTACCATGAACCTAAAGAAACACATATTTAACAAGGCTTTCGTAGGAGTTGTGGGCATTTCCAGGGGTAGTTTTATGACCCTAGTGGTAGTGTGACCCTTCCTCTGTACCGTGAACCTAAAGAAACACATATTTGACAAGGCTTTCATAGGAGTTGTGGGCATTTCCAGGGGTAGTTTTATGGCCCTAGTGGTAGTGTGACCCTTCCTCTGTACCGTGAACCTAAAGAAACACATATTTAACAAGGCTTTCATAGGAGTTGTGGGCATTTCCAGAAGTAGTTTTATGACCCTGATGGTAGTGTGACCCTTCTTCTGTACCATGAACCTAAAGAAACACATATTTGACAAGGCTTTCGTAGGAGTTGTGGGCATTTCCAGGAGTAGTGTTATGACCCTGGTGGTAGTGTGACCCTTCCTCTGTACCATGAACCTAAAGAAACACATATTTGACAAGGCTTTCGTAGGAGTTGTGGGCATTTCCAGGAGTAGTGTTATGACCCTGGTGGTAGTCTGACCCTTCCACTGTACCATGAACCTAAAGAAACACATATTTAACAAGGCTTTTGTAAGAGTTGTGGGCATTTCCAGGGGTAGTTTTATGACCCTAGTGGTAGTGTGACCCTTCCTCTGTACTGTGAACCTAAAGAAACAGATATTTGACAAGGCTTTCATAGGAGTTGTGAGCATTTCCAGAAGTAGTTTTATGACCCTGGTGGCAGTGTGACCCTTCCACTGTACCATGAACCTAAAGAAACACATATTTAACAAGGCTTTTGTAAGAGTTGTGGGCATTTCCAGGGGTAGTTTTATGACCCTAGTGGTAGTGTGACCCTTCCTCTGTACTGTGAACCTAAAGAAACAGATATTTGACAAGGCTTTCATAGAAGTTGTGAGCATTTCCAGAAGTAGTTTTATGACCCTGGTGGCAGTGTGACCCTTCCTCTGTACTGTGAACCTAAAGAAACACATATTTAACAAGGCTTTCATAGGAGTTGTGAGCATTTCCAGGAGTAGTTTTATGACCCTGGTGGTAGTGTGACCCTTCCTCTGTACCGTGAACATAAAGAAACACATATTTAATAAGGCTTTCATAGGAGTTGTGAGCATTTCCAGAAGTAGTTTTATGACCCTGGTGGTAGTGTGACCCTTCCTCTGTACCGTGAACATAAAGAAACACATATTTAACAAGGCTTTCATAGGAGTTGTGAGCATTTCCAGAAGTAGTTTTATGACCCTGGTGGTAGTGACCCTTCCTCTATACCATGAACCTAAAGAAACACATATTTAACAAGGCTTTCATAGGAGTTGTGAGCATTTCCAGGAGTAGTTTTATGACCCTGGTGGTAGTCTGACCCTTCCTCTGTACCGTGAACCTAAAGAAACACACATTAGAACCCGACTGACCCTCTCTTTGACCTTTAGAAATAGCTGATGTGAGAAGCAAAAGTGTTATAATATCGACCCAAGGCATAAACTTATAAACGTCGTAGATATTAAGTAGAGGTTAGTTTGGCATCGGGAAGGCGTAACAGATTGGCACGACGGCTGTGACGAACTTCATAGGCATCGTTTGTGACATTCATCGGTTAATTCATTCCTATAGAAGTTTATACATTGGCAGGAGTGTTGGACTTAAACCTACACTAGATATAATAATGATTGAGATACTTGCACACACACACACACACACACACACACACACACTGGAAAGAGTACGGGACAAACTATGAATTTGCTGAGGAACATAAGGACGGCATTTGTGTATTTGGACGAGGAGATGATGAAGAAAATAATAGTTACAATGATAAGGCCAAGGTTGGAGTGTGCAGCAGTGGTCTGGTCTCCTCACGAAAAGAAGAACATAAGGAAGCTGGAAAGAGTGCAGAGAGTGGCAACTAAGATGGTACCGGAACTTAGGGATCAGACTTACGAGGAGAGACTCAATAGCATGGGGCTCACAACCCTGGAGAGAAGAAGAGAGAGAGGAGACCTGATAGCGGTGTACAGGGTGGCGAGCGGGGTGGAGAATCTGGACAGAGAGGACCTGTGTGTGTGTGTGTGGAGCGAGAGAGAAACGAGAGGACATGGAAGGAAGTTGAGGGCGACCACGTGTAGGCGAGATGTGAAAAAGTTTACCTTCCCAAACAGAAGCTGTGGAATGGAATGGAGGAGGAGGTGGTTTGTGCAAGAAACATTCAGGATTTTAAGGAAAGGTTGGATAAGAGCGGATATGGAGACGGGAGAGCATGAACATAGCTCTCTTCTCATATGTCACAACTGGGTAAACACACACACACACACACACACACACACACACACACACACACACACAAGGCAATCATGTGTGTTCCAGTAACTTGATAAAATTTAAAATACATATAATTTACTCGGAAAAATTCTTAGACAACAGAAACATGAGTAAGAAGGAATTAAGGAAAGGGAAGATCAGAGAAAAAAACATCTTCACACACACACACACACACACACACACACACACACACACACACACACACACACAGCCCTAAACAAAAATTCGGTAGATTAACTGGACGGAATTATGATAGCGTAAAACTTTTCAACCACCGACAGACAACAACGTAACACAACAACCCACACATTGGCACCAGCAACACACCTTTTGTGACGCCCTGTACGGAGAGAGCAGACAGCCGCACTGATAGACTTTTAACATTGGCACTAACCTTGGCTTTCTGAATCACCCTGTTGAGTTCAAGTTAAGAGGAAGGGAAAACATTGGTGGAGAGAGAGAGAGAGAGAGAGAGAGAGAGAGAGAGAGAAAGGGGATCATAACTTGCTTTTCAGAATACCTGTATAAATTTAGTCTCTCTCTCTCTCTCTCTCTCTCTCTCTTCCTTATCAATTTAAAGCAAGCCAGCTCTTAAGTTATCTAATAAAAATTTGTATAATATAAATTTGAGTAAAAGAAAAATATAAATATCCACTAAGACCTAACAATAATAATAATAATAATAATAATAATAATAATAATAATAATAATAATAATAATAATAATAACAATAATAATGATTGAGAATAACAGTTGCGATATTTGAGACTCCATAATTGCACTTGAGTTTGCCTTCTTAAGTAGAGAGATGCGTCGAGAGAAATGTCCGGGGATGTGAATGTGAAGCTGAAAATATAGGACAGTCATCCCTCAAATAGTACAGTTTTCAATGGTTCGGTTTGGGTTTTATACGGATTGTCATGGAAGATATTTTAGGGTTTTTAAATTTCATGCTTGTTGGGAAATTTAAAAGTCCTAAAAAAAATCTTCCATGAAAATCCTACAAAAGTCTTCCGTGAAAATCCTATAAAAATCCTCCATGAAAATCCTAAAATCTTCCATGAAAATCCTAAAATCTTCCATGAAAATCCTAAAATCTTCCATGAAAATCCTAAAATCTTCCATGAAAATCCTAAAATCTTCCATGAAAATCCTAAAATCCTCCATGAAAATCCTAAAATCTTCCATGAAAATCCTAAAATCTTCCATGAAAATCCTAAAATCTTCATGAAAATCCTAAAATCTTCCATGAAAATCCTATAAAAATCTTCCATGAAAATCCTAAAATCCTCCATGAAAATCCTAAAATCTTCCATGAAAATCCTAAAATCTTCCATGAAAATCCTAAAATCTTCCATGAAAATCCTAAAATCTTCCATGAAAATCCTAAAATCTTCCATGAAAATCCTATAAAAATCCTCCATGAAAATCCTAAAATCTTCCATGAAAATCCTATAAAAATCTTCCATGAAAATCCTAAAATCTTCCATGAAAATCCTATAAAAATCTTCCATGAAAATCCTATAAAAATCTTCCATGAAAATCCTAAAATCTTCCATGAAAATCCTAAAATCTTCCATGAAAATCCTAAAATCTTCCATGAAAATCCTATAAAAATCTTCCATGAAAATCCTAAAATCTTCCATGAAAACCCTAAAAAAATCTTCCATGAAAATCCTAAAAAAATCTTCCATGAAAACCCTAAAAAAATCTTCCATGAAAATCCTAAAAAAATCTTCCATGAAAACCCTAAAAAAATCTTCCATGAAAATCCTAAAAAAATCTTCCATGAAAATCCTAAAATCTTCCATGAAAATCCTAAAATCTTCCATGAAAATCCTAAAATCTTCCATGAAAATCCTAAAATCTTCCATGAAAATCCTAAAATCTTCCATGAAAATCCTAAAATCTTCCATGAAAATCCTAAAATCTTCCATGAAAATCCTATAAAATCTTCCATGAAAATCCTAAAATCTTCCATGAAAATCCTATAAAAATCCTCCATGAAAATCCTAAAATCTTCCATGAAAATCCTATAAAAATCCTCCATGAAAATCCTAAAATCTTCCATGAAAATCCTAAAATCTTCCATGAAAATCCTAAAATCTTCCATGAAAATCCTATAAAAATCTTCCATGAAAATCCTAAAATCTTCCATGAAAATCCTATAAAAATCTTCCATGAAAATCCTATAAAAATCTTCCATGAAAATCCACATAAAAACTGAACTATTGGAAACCTTACTATTTGAGGGACAACTGTATACCCTTAACAAATGGTGTAAATAAGTAGTAATGATAAAAATAATAATAATAATGGTAATAATAACAACCTTCAAACACACATAGGACAGAATCTCACAACCAATAATGATAATAATAACAATAATAACAGTCGTCCCTCAAATAGTACAGTTTTCAATAGTTTGGTTTCAGTTTTATGTGGATTTTCAAAGAAGATTTTTTTTAGGATTTTTAAATTTCCCGACGAGCAGGAAATTAAAAAATCCTAAAAATATCTTCCATGACAATCCGTATAAAACCGAAACTGAACTACAGGTAACTCTCGATTTACGCGAGTTTGGTTTACGCGTTTTTTAAATAACGCGTGGTCCAAAATCCAAATAAATGTTTAATTTACACATTTTTTCACTTATACGTGATATTTTATGGAGTGGCCACCAGATGCCTCACGCAACTGGACTCACACGGCACCGTGGCCACACAGCAGAGCTCAGTTTTTCCCGTGCGCCACTTGAACAACAATACAGTACCCACGCTGCCACGCTGCTCAACAATAGGGGTGGGCAGGTACTGGTACCAGTACCGGTACTAACGGTACCAGCTATACAGTACGTACCGGTACCAGACTGCTCAGTACCGGTACCAATACTAGCCAGTCGCTCATGGTGTCCCTCATTTCTTCCTCACACGAGTGAGGCTGAGACTGAGTGCCTGAGTGGATATCTTGGTGATATAGATATTCTCTCTCTCTCTCTCTCTCTCTCTCTCTCTCTCTCTCCACTGAATGAAGTGAATATTTATATTTCGATACAAACCTACCTCTTGTTTGATTTACATTGTTTTAGATTTACGCGACCTCTTCAAGGACACAATACTCCCGTAAATCGAGTTACATGTATTGGAAACTCTATTATTTGAGGGACGACTGTTATAATAATACAAAAATAATCTTACTAACCACACATCCTTAAGGCCAAGGCATCCACTTATCCGTGATTCATTACTCGACTGTGCATTCCTTTCCATACCTGTGGCCTTTGCTGGAGTATGCAACAAACATGCACACAGTAACACCTCACCCTAAGGCAATAAATGGTTCTGACGGCCGTGATTTAACCCGATTTTTTTTATGTAAACAGAACACAGTGACTTACAGTGACTAAAAACACCATACAACTTGCTGCAAACCACAGTAATAGTAGTGTGTGTGTGTGTGTGTGTGTGTGTGTGTGTGTGTGTGTGTGTGTGTGTGTGTGTGTGTATTTACCTAGTTGTATTTACCTAGTTGTAGTTTTACAGGGCCTGGGCTTACGCTCGTGTGGTCCCGTCTCCGTATCTATAATAATTATCCAACTTTTCCTTGAGGCTTTGCACACTCTTCGCCGATACTATTTGTGTGTGTGTGTGTGTGTGTGTGTGGTTATAACTTACCATACACACACATACACATACACACACCATACTGTACCAGCAGCACCATGTTGAAGGTGACGTGCTGGGGATGCAGAGAGTGACAACTAAGATGGTACCGGAACTTCGAGATCGGACTAACGATGAGAGACTCAATAGCATGGGGCTCACAACCCTGGAGAGAAGAAGAGAGAGAGGAGACCTGATAGCGGTGTACAGGGTGGCGAGCGGGGTGGAGCATTTGGACAGAGAGGACCTGTGTGTGTGTTTGTGTGTGTGTGTGTGTGTGTGTGGAGCGAGAGAGAAACGAGAGGACATGGAAAGAAGTTGAGGGCGACCATGTGTAGGCGAGATGTGAAAAAGTTTACCTTCCCAAACAGAAGCTGTGGACTGGAGGAGGAGGAGGTGGTTTGTGCAAGAAACATTCAGGATTTTAACGCCTTGGCTGCGGATTTCCTACAAGAAGACATCACCAAATTACAGGAATGGAACAAAAAGTGGCTGTTACAATTCAATGAAGGAAAATGTAAAGTCATGTACCTTGGGAGGGGATATCCAGCACACCAATACCACATGGGAAACACTCAATACCCACCACAGAGGCAGAGAAAGACCTGGGACTATAGGCTACCAGTGAAGGGATATCCAGCACACCAATACCACATAGGAAACACTCCACTATCCACCACAGAGGCAGAGAAAGACCTGGGAGTGTATGTTACCAGGCTACCAGTGAAGGGATATCCAGCACACCAATACCACATGGGAAACACTCAATACCCACCACAGAGGCAGAGAAAGACCTGGGACTATATGTTACCAGGCTACCAGTGAAGGTCAAATCCATGCCAATCGCAGCGGACGGGTTAAGGAAAGTTGGATAAGAGAGGATATGGAGACGGGACAGCGCGAGTGTAGCTCTTTTCCTGTATGTCACAACTAGGTACACACACACACACACACACACACACACGGATCACAACCATGGCTAAGTGAATGCACGACCAATAAAAAAAAATAACTACGAAAAATTTGATGCGGGAGAAACTTCACCCCAAAACTGTCACCAGGTCGAGAGGTCGCGGGATGTCACATGGGTCGCAGGTCACATGAAGGTGGAGTCAGCGGCAGTGGAGGTGGAGGCTGTAGGGTGGAGGGGGTGGTGGGAGGGCGGGGGTGGGCGTGGCTGCAGGAGTTCCCGAAGGAGGGCGGCTTTCTCTCGCTCTAAGATAGTGATTCTCTCGCTCTTGTTGCTGACCTCCTGTTGGGTTGATAGCAATGATAATAATGATAATAATAGTAATAATAATGATGGTAATAATAACAGCGATGATAATTATAGGTGAAAACAAAACCTCTCGAAATTGACCTCTCTTTCGGCCACCTCTTTGGATTCTTTTTGGGAGCAGCGAGTCGCGGGCTTTCTTTTGTTAATAGTGTTTACTTTCTTTTTCTGGGCCCTTGAGCTGTCTCCTTGTGGTCAGTTGAAGGAGAGGAAGGAAGAGGAGGGAGAGGAAGAAGGGACCGACAAGGAAGGAGGATTGCAAGTGGGGGGGAGGAAGAGGAGGGAGACCAGCAAGGAAATAGGATTGCAAGGGATTCTTTTTTTTTTTACATCAAAGGATACGGTTCAAAGGGCAACAAAATGAGTACAAAGAGAAGGAGAGAGAGAGAGGAGGAGGAGGAGGAGGAGGAGAGATGGAAAGAGGAAGAGGAAGAGAAGGAGAAGGAGGGAAGAAGAGGGAGATGGGTAGGAGAGAGGAAGAGGAGGAGGAGGAAGAAGAGGAGAGATGGAAAGAGGAAGAGGAAGAGGAGGAGGAGGAGGGAAGAAGAGGGAGATGGAGAAGGAGAGGAAGAGGAGGAGGAGGAGGAGGAAGAGGAGAGATGGAAAGAGGAAAAGAAGATGAAGGAGAAGTTATGGAGGAAGAGGAGGAGAAGGAGGGAAGAAGAGGAAGATGAAGAGGAGGAGGAGGAAGAAGAGGAAGAGGAGAGATGGAGATGAAGGAGGAAGAAGAGGGAAGGAGGAGTTATGGAGGAAGAGAAGGAGGAGGAGGAGGAGGAGAGAGAAGAAGAGGAGAAGTAAAATTCAACTCAAAAAATAAATGAAGGAAAGAAAAGAGGATGATCAATGTATGAATAGGGGGGGGTAGGGGGGGTAGGAGGGGGGTGGGGGGGGTGGGGCAGAGCAAACAAAGAGAGGGGGCGGCACCGCTAAGCTCAGAACCCCCCAACCAACCTCCGTAAGCAAGTGGTTCTGGTCCTTCAGCCTCGACACAAGCCTCCTCTCCTCCTGATGCCCTCTCGACGCCGCCATGTTGGGGGGCTGCAGGGAGGGTGCGGGGCCGGCCGAGGGTGCTGAGGAGGGGGCGAGGGGCAGGTTCATGGGGTTGGATAGGCCGCCCCCCTCCCCGACCGTCATAAGGGCTGTGAGGTGCGCGTTAACTTCGTGGATCCGAGCGAGCTGGAAATGTAGCTTTTCCTGCTGAACCTCAAGACTTGGCTCCTGTTTAGGGTGGAAGAAGAGGAGGTTATTGTGGAGGAGGAGGAGGAGGAGAGATGGGAAGATAGTTAATGGAGGAGGAGGAGGAGGAGGAGAAATGGGAAGATAGTTAGTGTAGGAGAAGGGAGATAAAGAAGAATGGATGAGGAGGAGGAGGAAGAGGAGGAGGAGGAGGAGAGATGGAAAGATAATTAGTGTAGGAGGAAGACAAAGGAGAATGGAAGAGGAGGAGGAGGAGGAGGAAGAGGAAGAACACAGTGTAGGAGGAAGAGGAAGAGAAGGAGGAGGAATCAGAGGAGAGGAAAAAGAGGTTGTGAGCAGGAGGAGGAGAAGGAAGAAGAGGAGGAGGAGGAGGAGGAGGAAGAGGAAAGATAGAAAGGGAGAAGATAAAGGAGGAGGAGGAGGAGGAGGAGGAGGAGGGAAGAAGGAGTTATGGAGGAGGAGGAGGAGGAGAGAAGGGAAATCAATGGGAGAGAGAGAGAGAGAGAGAGAGAGAGAGAGGAAGGGTGGTCTCTCTCTCTCTCTCTCTCTCTCTCTCTCTCTCTCTCTCTCACACACACACACCATCAAACTTCAAATGAAAAAGAAAAAGAAGAAGAAGAAGAGGAAGAAGAGGAAGGATGAAAAAGATATGGCATAGGAGGAAGAGGAGGAAGAGAAGGAGGAGGAGGAAACAGAGGAGGAAGGAAGGAACACACACACACACACACACACACACACACACACACACACACACACACACACACACGTACCATCCTATGACCAGCATGTGGCAGGCAATGAATCCTCTCAGTGATGGCCTGAAGCTGCTCTCTGTACCAAGCTCTTGCACGCTCCACTACCTCACACCCTTGAACCAGCATATCCCGCTCTGCCTCCAGCTGCTTCAGGCGACACAGCTGTAAGAGAGAGGGAGGTTATGACGGAAGGGAATGGAAGAGGGAGGGAGGGGTTGTGACGGAAGGGGATGGAAGAGGGAGGGAGGGGTTGTGATGGAAGGGGATGGAAGAGAGAGGGAGGGGTTGTGATGGAAAGGGATGGAAGAGAGAGCGAGGGGTTTTGACGGAAGGGGATGGAAGAGAGAGGGAGGGGTTGTGATGGAAGGGGATGGAAGAGTGAGGGAGGGGTTGTGATGGAAGGGAATGGAAGAGGGAGGGAGGGGTTGTGATGGAAGGGGATGGAAGAGAGAGGGAGGGGTTGTGATGGAAGGGAATGGAAGAGGGAGGGAGGGGTTGTGATGGAAGGGGATGGAAGAGAGAGCGAGGGGTTGTGACGGAAGATGGAAGAGAGAGGGAGGGGTTGTGATGGAAGGGAATGGAAGAGAGAGGGAGGGGTTGTGATGGAAGGGAATGGAAGAGAGAGGGAGGGGTTGTGACGGAAGGGGATGGAAGAGAAGCGAGGGTTGTGGACGGAAGATGGAAGAGAGAGGGAGGGGTTGTGATGGAAGGGTATGGAAGAGTGAGGATGGGGTTGTGATGGAAGGGTATGGAAGAGAGAGGGAGGGGTTGTGATGGAAGGGAATGGAAGAGAGAGGTAGGGTTTGTGATGGAAGGGGATGGAAGAGAGAGGGAGGGGTTGTGATGGAAGGGGATGGAAGAGAGAGGGAGGGGTTGTGATGGAAGGGGATGGAAGAGAGAGGGAGGGGTTGTGACGGAAGGGGATGGAAGAGGGAGGGAGGGGTTGTGACGGAAGATGGAAGAGAGAGGGAGGGGTTGTGATGGAAGGGAATGGAAGCGAGAGGGAGGGGTTGTGATGGCAGGGGATGGAAGAGAGAGGGAGGGGTTGTGATGGAAGGGAATGGAAGAGAGGAAGGGTTGTGATGGAAGGATGGAAGAGAGGGAGGGTTGTGATGAAAGGGATGGAAGAGAGAGGGTTGTGATGGAAGGAATGGAAGAGGAGGGTTGTGATGAAGGGATGGAAGAGAGGGAGGGGTTGTGATGGAAGGGTATGGAAGAGAGAGGGAGGGGTTGTGATGGAAGGGTATGGAAGAGAGAGGGAGGGGTTGTGACGGAAGGGGATGGAAGAGGGAGGAAGGGGTTGTGACGGAAGGGAATGGAAGAGAGAGGGAGGGGTTGTGATGGAAGGGAATGGAAGAGAGAGGGAGGGGTTGTGATGGAAGGGGATGGAAGAGAGAGGGAGGGGTTGTGAAGGAAGGGGATGGAAGATAGAGGGAGGGGTTGTGAAGGAAGGAATGGAAGAGAGGGAGGGTTGTGATGGAAGGGGATGGAAGAGAGAGGGAGGGGTTGTGACCGAAGGGGATGGAAGAGGGAGCGAGGGGTTTTGACGGAAGGGAATGGAAGAGAGAGGGTGGGGTTGTGATGGAAAGGGATGGAAGAGAGAGGGAGGGGTTGTGATGGAAGGGGATGGAAGAGAGAGGGAGGGGTTGTGACGGAAGGGGATGGAAGAGAGAGGGAGGGGTTGTGATGGAAGGGAATGGAAGAGAGAGGGAGGGGTTGTGATGGAAGGGAATGGAAGAGAGAGGAAGGGTTTGTGATGGAAGGGGATGGAAGAGAGAGGGAGGGGTTGTGACGGAAGGGGATGGAAGAGAGAGGGAGGGGTTGTGATGGAAGGGAATGGAAGAGAGAGGGAGGGGTTGTGATGGAAGGGGATGGAAGAGAGAGCGAGGGGTTGTGACGGAAGGGGATGGAAGAGAGAGGAAGGGGTTGTGACGGAAGATGGAAGAGGGAGGGAGGGGTTGTGACGGAAGGGAATGGAAGAGGGAGGAAGTGGTTGTGACGGAAGGGGATGGAAGAGAGAGGGAGGGGTTGTGATGAAAGGGGATGGAAGAGAGAGGAAGGGGTTGTGATGGAAGGGAATGGAAGAGGGAGTGAGGGGTTGTGACGGAAGGGGATGGAAAGGAGAGTAGAAGTATTAGTAGTAGAAGGAAGGAAAGGACGAGAGGGAAGGAAGAGAAGGAAGGAAGGAAGGAAGGGAAGGAATACGCAATCAGGGAATCTATATGAATGAGAATTGAAACTACTACTACTACTACTACTACTACTACTACTACTACTACTACTACCACTACTACGGACCATGTTAGTATCAATTCCGTTCTGTAGAGTGTGTCGTCGAGCCTCTCTCTTCCGCCCCGACTTCTTCTGTTGTGGCGGAGCGGCGGAGGCGGATGACCCAGTGGCGGATGAGGTTGACGGCTGCGGTTGAGGGTCGGGGTGGTGATGTGCGGTTGTGGTGGAGATGGGGACTACGCCTCCACTAGTTCCGTTTCCTACTCCTCCACCTCCGCTTCCGCTCCCCCTCCCTCCGTCCCCGCCATCCCCCACCCCCCTTCCGACGGGCTCCATTCCACCCACCACGGAGGAGAGAGATCTGTAAGGGAGATGGATGGATGATTGAAATAGAAGAAGAAGAAGAAGAAGAAGAAGAAGAAGAAGGGTGGGGAAGGAGGAGGAAGAGAAGAAGAGTAGAAGGAAGGAAGATGAGGAGGAGAAATAATAATAATAATAATAATAATAATAATAATAATAATAATAAAAAATACCTTGTCTCTCTCAATTCCTTCCGATGGCCGACAATCTTCCCTCCTCCTCCTCCTCCTCCTCCTCCCTTCATCTTGTTGTTGTTGCTGTCGCTGGGCCCGTCCGCTCTCGTCCGTTCCTTATGCCAAGTCTGGAGTGCCGAGCGGATGCCAACCTTCCTCAGTGGCACACCCAAGACGCCTCGCTCTCGCTCTCTCTCTCCTCTCTCCTCTTGGTCCAGAAGGCGCTCCAGGCTGGCTCCGCGCTCCCTTCTTCCGCCTCCTCCGCTTCCGCTTCCGCTGTCTCCGCCTCCACTTCCTTGTTGGATGTCTCTGGAAAGTGCGATGTTTTGATATGTTTTTTTTTTTTTTTTCTTCCTCTCTCTCTCTCTCTCTCTCTCTGGTATCTTCCTTCCTTCCTTCTTTCCCTTCCTCTCCTCTCTTCCTTCCTTCCTTCCTTCATCTTCCTATCTTCACAGGTCCTCCTCCTCCTCCTCCTCCTCCTCCTACTCCACTCACCTCTCCCTCCCAAGGCCTCTCTCCGCCCACTCCACCTCCCACCTCCTTTCCACCCGGTCCAGGGAGTGCGTGGCGCCCCGACCATCCCCCGCCCCGCCAACACGTCCATCCAGGTTCCTGTCGAGTGAGTGCGTGCCCCGGCCCCGCTCCGTGGCTCGGGGCGGCTTGGGGGGCCCCGCCAGCACCCCGCCAACGCCCATTTTGATCTCGGATTTTGTGGAGCGGAGGTGGAGGTGTGGGGGGCGGGTAATGTGGGGGAATGGGGCGAGCGTGTCAAGAAAGGCTTGAAGTGGCTGCTGAGACTGCTGTGGGGCGAGGTAGGGTAAGTTTTTTTTGTTTTTTTGGGGGGAAGAAGAAAAGAACAAAAAAATATAAATAAAGAAGAGGAAGAAGAAGAAGAAGAAGAAGAAGAAGAAGAAGAAGAAGAAGAAGAAGGAAAAGAAGAAGAAAATGTATCAGTCAAGAAGGAGAAAAAAATAAATAATAATAATAATAATAATAATAATAATAATAATAATAATAATAATAATAATAATAATAATAATAATAACACAGTCAACCCTCAAATAGTATGGGAGTTAGGGACCCAGGACCCCATACTGTTCGAAAATCCATATAAAATTAGTGACCCCCCCCCTAGAAACACCCCTACCCCCCAATTTCTTGTTTAACCGTGTAGCAGCGACGGGCCAAATTTGTGGCTTTACCGTGTAGCAGCGACGGGCCAAATTTGTGGCTTTACCGTGTAGCAGCGACGGGCCAAATTTGTGGCTTTACCGTGTAGCAGCGACGGGCCAAATTTGTGGCTTTACCGTGTAGCAGCGACGGGCCAAATTTGTGACTTTACCGTGTAGCAGCGATGGGCCAAATTTGTGGCTTTACCGTGTAGCAGCGACGGGGCAAATCTGTGGCTTTACCGTGTAGCAGTGACGGGCCAAATTTGTGGCTTTACCGTGTAGCAGCGACGGGCCAAATTTGTGGCTTTACCGTGTAGCAGCGACGGGCCAGATTTGTGCCATGAAATAACCCCCACATAATAGATACATAAACTGATCACAAATGCTTTGATATATATTATGAAATGGTTTGTGTGAGGGGTGATTTTTTCTCATTTTTCTCGCTTGGAGGGACCATTAAGAAACATGATCCCCGCTGCTACCACCAGGTTAACTCATCCCAATTGTAACTTCTCCAAAATCTCTGCCTTCTGCAAAGTGAACACCTTTCTTGAATGCTTTGGGACGCTTTCAGCAAGTGTTTTGGCTTGTCTCTTGGGGCCGATGGTGCTCTGAAGAGTTCCAAGTTATGTGGTACAAGTAACTCTCGATTTAAGCGAGTATTGTGTCCTTGAAGAGGTGGCGGAAATCAAAAACAATGTAAATCCAACAAGAGGTTGGTTTGTACCTTTATTGCCTACTGTATCACTCTGACTCCTCTCCCTCTCGTGGTTCCTCCTCTGGCTGCCCTTCCCCTCGTGGTAGCACAGCAGCGAGGGTGTTGTTGTTGTTGTTGAGTAGCGTGGCAGCGTGGGTACTGTATTGTTGTTCAAGTGGCGCGCGGGAAGAACTGAGCTCAGCTGTGTGGCCGTGTGAGTCCAGTTGCGTGAGACATCTGGTGGACACTCCATAAAATATCGCGTAGAAGTGAAAAAACGTGTAAACTAAACATTTATTTGGATTTTGGACCCGCGCGTAAATCGAGAGTTACCTGTAATGGAAAAGCGTAGCTGATGCTGTGGAAACAAATGGAGTGAGGGGAAGCGCATGGGTGGCAGTCTGGCAGGACAGCGTTGCAACTCACACCTTGGCTACTTGGTGCGACGCGCGGAAATTTTTAAAATCCGAAAAATTCCTCCGGGACAATACGCATAAAACCGAAACTGTACTATCTGAGGGATGACTGTAATAATAATAATAATAATAATAATAATAATAATAATAATAATAATAATAATAATAATAATAATAATAATAATAATAGTAATAATAGGAAAAACAAGGAAGAAAATAAATCTACCAAAAAATAGGATGACGACAAAAACAACAACAACAACAACAAACCTGATCCAGCAGAGGGGCGGAGGGGGGGCGGGGGTGTGGCGGCGGTGGCGGGGGCGGCTGCATCGGGGGCGGGGCGCCGGCCGAGGTGGGCGGGGGCGGGGGCGGGGCCTGCTTGGGGTGTGGGTGAAGGTGGGGGTGGGGGGGCGCCCGGTCCTGGCTCTTGTTGCGAAGGAGGCTGATCTGGGGGGGAAGGGAAGGGGGGTTAGGAGAGGAGGAAGAGGAGGAGGAGAAGGAGGAGGAGGAGGAGGAGGAGGAGGAGGAAAAGTTTGGAAAGTTTCGTTTAGTGGGCGCAACATCTGTGGTCATATGCCGGAGAGAGACAGAAGGGGAAGGAATTATAGGAGAAGGGAACAGACCCCAGGAGACAGGAAAAAGTTGGAAAGTTTGGTTTAGTGGGCGCAACATCTGTGGTCATATGCCGGAGAGAGACAGAAGGGGAAGGAATTATAGGAGAACGGAACAGACCCCAGGAGACGGGACACAACCCCCGATTAATACCTGGTACCCATTCACTGCTGGGTGGACGGGGGCGTAAGGTATTGGAGAAATCACCCAAATTTTCCCACTCCGCCCGGGAATTGAACTTGGGCTCTCTTGATTGTGAGCCGAGTGTGCTAACCACTGCACCACGAAGCCCCCAAGGAGGAGGAGGAGGAGGAGGAGGAGGAGGAGGAGGAGGAGAAAAATACAAGAGAGGAAAGACGAAAATGGAAGACATGAACGATGAGGTCAAGAAACAGAGGAGGAGGAGGAAGAGGAGGAGGAGGAGGAGAGAAATAGGGTGAAGGGAAGGACAAATAAGAGCTGGCCTTGGTTCACGAGTGCCTTTTTTTAATATTTTTTTTCTGCCAGCCTATAGTGCCAGTAGGCTATCTTGAGGGGCCTGGTTGGTGGTCGGCCCCAGCGCCTGTACAATAGCCTACCAGCGGTTCGCTCAAAAAACATTCTCAGTCAGTCCGTTATCTCCAGGGTTTACTG